>NW_006923243.1:0-2680 GCF_000298275.1 Orycteropus afer afer | reverse complement strand
TTTTTTTTTTTTGCTTCCTTTTGTGTACTCTGATGATCCGTGGTCTCTGAGACATTGTTGTGTTGTTGTACATGTTTAATTTCTGGTTTTATGTTGGTGTGATGCACCCAAGATTTTTTTCCCTGTATTCATTTATTTATTTTGATATATCTCTATGAGCAGGGAACTCTGGTCATCTGTTTGCTAGTTGTTAGCACTTAGCTACTCAACACCTGTTTCTTGGTGGGTGTGATGGATGGAGAATATGCCCATATCTTAGTTATATGTTCTTATAGAAAAGTTGAGAGTGAGTTGAGCTAGTATTGGATGCTTTCTATTCTTGGTCAGTTTGTGCAAAAGCAAATGGTGGCATTCACTCAGTGGGTGGGCTGAAGGAGGTGTAGGTATGATTGAGTCATGTGGGAACATTTGAGGTCTCCCATTCAGTTAGACAAAGAAAGAAAGAAAGATAGGAAGAAAGAAAAGAGAACAATAAACTCAAACTGCATAAACAAACAGGAAAATCACAGAAAAGAAAAATTAAGGCAATAAATAAGAAATATTTTAAAAATATAATTTAAAAAGGCAAAACAAAAATAATGAGAGAAAGGAGAAAAAAAATCCACAGTATCTGGTAATGGGGTATGAGAGAAAAGAGCAAGAGTAAAAGAAAGGTAAAGAAAAAAGTGAGAAAACTACAAAAAGGGAAACAAGAATGGGAAGAATCAAAGGATAATAAGAGAATTAGGAAATGGGAAGACAAAAAAAAAAAAAAAACAGTAAAGGCAAAGAGGAAAAAAAGTAATAAAAAGGATGAATGGAAGAAGATAAAAATAATTTAGAAAAAAACAAAGTAAAACAAAACTGGTGGGAATTGCACAGCACCCATGTTCTGTCAGGGCACAGAGCAAGATGGAATTCCTGCTGGTCCGGAAGGTGGGTGGAAGCAAGGGATAGCCCATCTTTGTTCACCAAGAGAGGGTGGAGTGTTAGAGTAACAAGACAAATTTAGCACCCTCTAGTCGACAGGCCCCACCCAATAGGCAGGAAGGAGGGAATGCTGGGGATGACAAAGCAGCAGGATTCACATAAGGCGAGGGTGGAGAAGTTTTGAACTGCTAAGGGAGACAAACTTTTCTGCCAGTTTGTCACACTTTAGTGGCTTGCACATTGCTATGAGTCTTGAGGTTGTACCATTAGTGTTTCAAATGCCAGCAGGGTTGCACATGGTACACAGGTTTCAATGCGGCTTACAGACTGATACAGACTATGAAGAAGGAAGAGGCTATTCACTTCTCAAATAATTGGTCAGAAAAATTCTTATGCATAGCAGAGAAACACTATCTGATGTATTGCTGGGAAATTTTAGGAATAGCCTGGAAACATTGTCTGACACAGTGTGGGATGACAAGCCTCTTAGGATGGAAGACACTCAAAATATGACTTGGAAAGAGCTGAATCATCAGAGTAAAACCAACCTTAATGCCATGGATAAAGTAAAGCTTTCAGGACCTCCATTTCCTGATGTGGCACAACTCAAATTAAGGAAAAAGAGCTGCAAATACCCAGTAGTAATAAGAACATGGAGTGTACCAAGTATGAATCTAGGAAAATTGGAAGTTGTCAAAAATGAAATGGACTGCATAAAGATTGATCTTATACATTAGTGAGCTTAAATGAACCAGTTTTAGCCATTTTGAGTCAGACAACCATATGATCTACTATTCTAGGAATGACAAATTGAAGAGGAGTGGTGTGGCAATCATCATCACAAAGGATGTTTCAAGATCTGTCCTGAAGTACAATGCTGTCAGTATCAGTAATAGGACAATATCCATATGCCTATAAGTAAGACCAGTTAATACTACTATTATTCAAATTTAAGCACCAACCACCAAAGCCAAAACTGAGGAAATTGAAGATTTTTATCAACCTTAACAGTCTGAAACTGACCAAACATGCAATCAAGATGTGTTTATTATCACTGGTGAATGGAATGCAAAAGTTGGAAACAAAGAAGAATCACTGGTAGTTGGAAAATTTGGCCTTTGTGACAGAAATAACGCTGGAGATTACATGATAGAATTTTGCAAGACCAATGACTTATTCTTTGCAAATAACCTTTTTCAACAACACAGATGGAGGCTATGTATGTGGACTTCACCAGATGGAGTACCCAGGAATCAGATTGACTACATCTGTAGCAAGAGGTGATGGAAAAGCTCAATATGTTTAGCAAAAACAAGGTCAGGAGCTGATTGTGCAACAGACCATCAACTGCTCATATGCAAGTTCAAGTTGAAGTTTAAGCCAATTAAAACAAGTACATGAGAGCCAAAATATGACCTTGAATGTATCCTTCCTGAATTTAGAGACCATCTAAAGAATAGATTCAAAGCACTGAACACCAATGACAAAAAAACAGAAGAATTGTGGGATGACATCAAGAACATCACCCATGAAGAGAGCAAGAAGTCATTAAAAAGACAAGAAAGGAAATGAAGATCAATATGGATGTCAGAAGAGACTCTGAAACTTACCCTTGAGTGGAAAATAGATAAAGTATATGGAAACTGGTGTTTCAAATGCCAGCAGTGTTGCACATGGTGCACAGATTTCAACACAGCTTACAGACTGATACAGACTATGAAGAAGGAAGAGGTTATCCACTTCTCAAATAATTGGCCAGAAAAATTCTTAT
>NW_006923242.1:57014-57750 GCF_000298275.1 Orycteropus afer afer | reverse complement strand
GGCTGGCACGGGATCGGGCAGTGTTTCGTTCTGCTGTGCATGGGGTTGCTATGAGTCGGAAATGACTCGATGGCACTTAACAACAACAACAACAATTTATGGCATAAATAGACTATCAAGTGTAACTCAAAATGCACAAGCTGTGGAAGAGAAGCTAGATGACTGGATTTTTTGAAAATTAAATTCTAATGTGTATCAAAAGACTTCTCCAAAAGGGTAAAAAGAAAACTTACAGATTGGAAAAAAATATTTGAGTAAGACAGATATGACAAGGGACTTATCTCTAAAATTTATAGAAAACTTAAAACACCAAAAAGGTAAACAATACAATTCAAAAATGGGCAAAGGATATGAATAGACACTTCACTACAGAAAATATACAGGCAACCAACAAACACAAGAGGAAATGCTCAAGAGGACTTCCAGTAAGATGGAGGAATAGGCAGACAAGTGACACAGACCCTGTTCAACAAAGAAAAAAAAAATTGACAGATATAGAAGATAATCCTAGAACCCTGAGCTATGAAAGGAAATATACAAAAGTGGATTAGGCACCAACTAATGGAAAAACCTGAACAAAAACAGTACCTAAGAACAGGCTGTTTGCCAAAGGCGGCAAGGATATATGAGAGGCTGACAACAGGAAAGGAGACAGGTGGTGAGTGTATAAGTGCTGTCAACTAGTGAATAGAGGAGCACAGCACAGTACTCTGCCTGTATAGATAACATACAAACA
>NW_006923242.1:54578-55439 GCF_000298275.1 Orycteropus afer afer | reverse complement strand
GAAATTAGGACATTTCCAGATAAACAGAAATTAAGGGAATTTGTTAAAATCAGACCAACCTTACAAGAGATGCTAAAGGGAGCCCTTTGGACAGAAAAGCAACAGCAAACAACAACAACTGACTATTAACATACATGATGATATTACCCAGAAACCAACCCAGCTATGGAAGAATTCAAAGTAATAAACTTAAAAGATTGTAAACAGGGAACCAGAGACAACAACCGACAAATGAAGACAACTCCAAACCAAAAAGAAGGAAAAATATCTGTGTCGTTACAGAACTTCTAGATGGTAGGGAAGTCAAGACAACTACAAGATAGAACGGGCTGTTCTAAACTTGGGAAGAAAACTAGAAATCACAGGGTAACCTCAAAGAAAAATGGTAATCCTTCACATCAAAATAAAAAAGAGGAGCAGCATAAAAATTTAGCAAATACTAAAACAATAACAAGAAGGAAGTGATAACATGATCCACAAACAAAATGAGTTCAACATAGAAAATTGTATGGAACAAAGAAATCGACACAATGAAAAAGCACATGACAAAAACGACAGCAACATATATCAACAATTCATATTTGCTGATAATTGCATATCTGGCAAGAGACTTATCTCTAAGATTGATGGAAAAATCCAAAGCCTCAACACCAAAGGAATTAACGATCCAATTGAAAAATGAGCAGAAGACATGAATAGACATTTCACCAAGGAAGATATTCAGGTGGTCAGCTAATACATGAAAAGATGTTCACAATCATTGGCCATCAGAGAGATGTAAATCAAAACAACAATGAGATACACCATCTCACCCCAGCACTGATGGCAAGGTTCAATGAGACAGAAAATAACAAATGCTGG
>NW_006923242.1:52753-53863 GCF_000298275.1 Orycteropus afer afer | reverse complement strand
TTATTCAGGGAAGGAAATTCACTTTGTTGGTTACCAGGGATGGAAGGGAAGGGGAGGGAAAATTTAAGATTAGTTGGTGATCATATGTTGATTTAGGTGAGCGGAGGGTTAGTAAGGAAAGAGTATGTGACCAGCACAGTGACAATGGGGAAAGAGAGAACACAGAAACGTGCACAAAAGATAAATATACAACAGAGGCAAATACTATTACATGCACAAAACTGCATTATCAGTGACACCAAACACTAGGCTATGGGTAAATGAATAGACAGGTGAGAAGATCAGATGGGGGTAAGCAAAGAGGAATATACCCAAGATGAAGGATAGATTTGGCTAAAGATAGTTTTACATATGTACTTATGCTACAAAATTAATCACATACATTACAGAATTAAAAGAGGACACTATTGGAGTAGCTTCTCAGAGACAACCAAACACCTTAAGGGAGAGAATCACCAGGCCTGCTGGCTAGGAACCATAGTGTTGGGGGACACCATATTCAATTGACACAACATAGTTTGTAAAAATCTTGTTCTACACCCTACTTTGGTGACTAGCAACTGGGATCTTAAAAGCTATCAAGCAGCCATCTAAAGTGCAATTATTGGTCTCATCTCATCTAGACCAAAGAAGTGTGAAGAAAATCAGTCTTTTGGAAACAATTAGCACAAAGATATGATGAACTATGAGGACCTCAGCCTTCATGACCCTAAGGCCAGAAGAATTAGATGGTGCCTGGCTACCAATGCCAACCACTCAGAAAGGGCAGAAAAATGTGGAACAAAATTCAAAAACACAAAAATGACCAGAATTACTGGTCAAATAGAGACTGTTGGAATCCCCAACACTATAATCTTGGGTTCTCTTCAGGCCTGGATATGGACTGACTTCTGTGGATTGGCTCTCAGCTCAACAGTAGAAAGACCTACAAACAGAACCCCTACCCCAGGGAGATGCACCCACCTACCCTAGCGAGATGCACCTCTTAGATCAATCACCCATGGGACATCAGAGGAGCAATATTCACATAGAGGGAAAGCTAGACAGATAAGAATGCATGGATAAGAAGGGCACAAGGAGGAGATAGTCACAGAGAGGAGAGGGGCAGAG
>NW_006923242.1:46718-49598 GCF_000298275.1 Orycteropus afer afer | reverse complement strand
TGACTCAGATTGGACTTGATGGCAGTGAGTTTGTTCTGGTAATAATAATAATATTAATAATATAATTATATTTATATTATTTATTATTATTTATGTATTATTTATACAGACTGAGGCAGGAAATTTGAACAGATCCATCATAAAAGAAGAAATTGAACAAGTCATAAAAAATAACTGATAAAAGAAGTATTGGCCCAGATGGTTTCACTGGAGAATTAAATCATTCAGAGAAGAGCTGACATCAATCCTACTCAAACTATTCCAGAACATAGTAAAGGATGGAATCCTCCCAAATTAATTTTATGAAGCAAGCATAACCTTGATACCAAAACCAGGGAAAGATACCACTAGAAAGGCAAACTACAGACCAATATCCCTCATGAACATAGATGGAAAAATCTTTAACAAAATCCTAGCCAACAGATGCCAACAACATCTCAAAAATATAATACATCATGACCAAGTGGGATTCATATCAAGTATGCAAGGATAGTTCAATAGTAGAAAAAAACAATCAATGTAATCCATCACATAAGTAAAATAAAGGAAAAGAATCCCATGATCCTATCGATTGATGCAGAAAAGGCATTTGATAAAATCCAACACCATTTCCTGATAAAACTCTCCAAAAAATAGCAATAGAAGGGACATTCCTCAACATAATAAAGGGCATATATGCCAACAGCAAATACTATTCTCAATGGAGAGGGACTGAAACCTTTCCCCTTGCAAACACGAACCAGACAAGAAAGGCTTCTATCTTCATTTCTACTCAACATTGGGCTGGAAGTCCTAGCCAGGGCAATAAGGTAAGAAAGGGGAATCAAAGACATCTAAATTGATAAGGAAGTATTAAAAATGATCCCTATTTGCAGATGATATGATCCCATACCTAGAAAACCCAAAAGACTCAGCAAGAAAACTACTGGAACTTATCAAAAGATTCAGCATGGTGGCAGGATACAAGATCAACGTATAAAAATCAATTGGATTCCTCTACACCAGCAAAGAGATTGCTGAAAAGGAATAAAGGAAATAAATACCATATATAATAGCTACCAGAAAGATAAGATACTTGGTAATGAATCCAAAGATTTTTGGGGAAGAAACCAAAGACTATTAGTGGTTACCAGGAGTAGGAGGGAAAGGGAAAGGGGAAGCTTTGTTTGTGGGGCATTGAGTTTATTCTACTGGTGGTGGACTATTTAGGAAAAGGATAGCAATAAAGGTGGTATGACATGAAAAAATATCATCAATGTTCCTGAACTGTAAATGTGGAAGTTGTTATGTTGGTGAATGTCTTGCTGTATATGTTTTCACCACAATAAATGTTCTGAAGAAGAAGAAGAAGAAGAAGAAGAGGAAGAGGAAGAGGAAGAGGAAGAGGAAGAAGAATGAAGAATCTGCAAAACACTCATAATGTTGATTAACTGGGAGGACATTATGCTGAGTGAAATAAGTCACTCACAGAAGAACAAATAATATATGAATCCACGGTTGTAAAAATCACAGGAAAGGTTTACACATGGAAGAAGTCTTTCTTCGTTGGTTACCAGGGATTAGAGGGGAGGGGAGGGAAAACTACTAGCTAGGTAAGAGACACATATTGATTTGGTTGAAGGGAAAGACAATATACCAAAAAAGGAGTGAACAGCACAACAACAGTAAGGAAATGGAAGACACAACGATGCACAAGATGCATATACAACAAAAGTAAATAATTTTACATACATAATACTGCATTATCAGTAATAACAAACATTGATGTATGGGTGGATATATAGGTTGACAGCTAAAATGATCAGGTATGAGAAGGCAAAAGGGAATATATAAGTTTGGCAGATGATATTTCTACATGTGTATTTGTATGTGCTATAGAATGTCCATAAATATAACTGAATGAACAGGGACAAAGTTATGATAACTTATTAACCACAGCCAAACACCTTGAGGGAGTAAGTTGCTGGGCTCTTAACCTCAGGACCTTGGTCGCAGGGGACATGAAGCTCATTTGGCATAATATAGTATGCACATTGCTTTATGTCCTACTTTGGGCAGTAGCAACTGGGGTCTTAATAACTTACAAGTGGCCATCTAAGATGCAACTCTTGGTCTTTCCTCCTTCAGGGCAAAGAAGGGTGAAGAAAATCAAAGACATAGAAACAGCTAGTACAAGAGACAGTTGGACCATAAAACTTCAGCCTACAGTACTCTTATACCAGAAGAAATAGATGTTGCCTAGCTCCTACTGCAAATCACTCTGAAATCCTGGATAGAGTGGAACAAAACTCAAAATCATAAAAACAACCAGGATTACTGGTCTGACAGAGACTGGTGAAACCTTTGGGCCTGTAACTGAACTTACTCTTATGGCTTAACTTCCAGCTAAACATTAGACAGCCCTACAAGGTGAACGATTATAAATTAGGTACACTCCTTAGAACAATAAACTATGGGAAATCAAAAGGGCAACATTTACACAGGGAGATAGCTCAGAGGGCAGGAATGTGTTGGAAAGAAAGACACAAGGGAAAGGTAACCATGGGAAGGAAATGACATCAGAGCTGTTACATTGTGGAGATTACAATCAATGCTATGAAACAAAAAATGTATGAACTGTTGAATGGAAGATGAATTTGCTCAGTAAACTTTCACACAAATCACAATAATAATAATAGTAAAGTGGACCACCACATCCTTCTTCCTAGTCTGTCTTAGACTGGAAGCTCCACTGAAGCCTATCCACTGTGGGTGACCCTGCTGGTATTTGAAATATTGGTGTTATAGCTCCCAGCATCAAAGCAACAAACAAGCCACCACAGTATGACTAACTGACGATGACGGGTGGAAAATAAACCTACAAGATGGAAAATAGGGAAT
>NW_006923242.1:43294-46618 GCF_000298275.1 Orycteropus afer afer | reverse complement strand
GAATGGAAACTTGAGGAAGATAATGAATTAGAGCGTAACCTCAAAGAAAATTATTAAACCTTCTCACAAAAATATAAAGGAAGAAAATCCTAAAGTCTCACTCATCACTAAAACAATAGCAATGAAGGAAATGATAAGAAAATTCAAAAACAAAATAAGCTCAAGACAAAAAATACATTGACCAACAACCAAAAAAAAAACCCATCAACACCATAAAAAAAGAAAAGAAAAAGAAAAACACAACAAAATGAGTCTAATCTTGCACAGATACCAGTGATACAAAACGCCCACAATCCTTACAGAAACAACAGAAGACAGACATAGAGTAATCCTTCACAGACATCCAGACACTGTGGAAGAGAGATCCAATGGATCTACTGACTCAGGACCATAGTATTGGGGGACACTAGACTAAACTGGCACAACAAAATGCATAAAAGTCTTGTTCCACAACCCACATAGGTGAGTAGCAACTGGGGTCTTAAAGGCTTTCAAGTGGCAATCTAAGATGCATCTAATGGTTTCCTATTGTTGGAAGTGAAGAAAAATGCAAAAAACCAAGGGCATATGAAAGCAATCAGCCCTAGGACATGATGGACCTCAAGGCCAGAAGAAATAGATGGTGCCTGGCTACCAAAGCCAACCACTTGGGAAAGGATCAAAACTGGAGATCCTGGACAGAGTGGGAGGAAAACCATGAAACAAAATCCAAAAACACAATAATGACCAGAATTACTGCTTGGATGGAGTCTGGTGGGACCCCCAAGACTATGGCCCTGTGTATACTTCGGGCCTGGAATGAAACTCACTCCCAGGGGTTGGCTCTCAGCCCAATAGTAAATAAGATGTACACACAGACCACTCAACCCAGGGTGACACACTCACATATTCTATGGAGGTGCATCAAAGTAAAAAATAATAACAATAATTTAAAAAAAAAAGAAAAGAAAAAGAAAAACACAACAAAATGGCAGCCGTCAATTCATACCTATCAATAATTATATAGAATGTAAATGGATTAAATGTACTAGTCAAGAGACAGAGAGTAGCAGAATGGACAAGAAAACATGACCCATCAATATGCTGTCTACAAGAGATACATTTTAGATACAAAAACAAAAACAAACTAAAAATCAAAGGCTGGAAAAACATATATCAAGCAAATGGTGATCAAAAGAGAGCAGGGGTGCAATATTAATTTTGGTTAAAATATATTTTATGGCAAAAATCAGCAAAAGAGACAAGAACATTATATAATGATTAAAGAGTTAATCAAACAAGAGGACATAAAAGTAATAATTATCTATGCACCCATTGAAAGAGCCCCAGAATACATAAATCAAAATTTAACAGAACTGGAGAGAGAAATTGTTCTGATTACCTAGAGGTGCTCTGACAAGAAAATACTACAAATGGGATGGCTTGAAGGAACAGGAGTTCATCCTCTTAGAGTTTGGAGGCTTTAAGTTCAAGTTCAAAGGGCTAGGCTCTAGGGACTGGGTGAAAACACCTCAATCTTGGGCTTAAGTTCTGCCTCCTGCTCCTAGCCCACTGGAGCTAGAGGCTTTTCTTCACTCAAACAGCTGCTGACTGCTGAGACTGACAAGCCCAAGGTTGACAAGTAAAAAGGCACAGTCCCGATGTTAACAAACCACATGGCAGGCCATTAATACAAGTCCACTGAATGTCCCAAGGTTGGCAGAGCATGGCAGGCTGCTGAACATTGACACGGCTACATACAGGGTTCAAGCATGCCATAAGCTAGATAACTTTTCCCAAGGCTTCTTCTTATATACAGGAAGCAGACCACATCCATAAGGCAGCTACTGAGCTGCTCACAGGAGATTCCACCATGGAGTTGATTACCAGTCTCATCGTGGAGAATGATGATCAGCTGCCCAGCCACTCAACCAGACCCAGCCAAGTTGACACACAGAGACTTAACCACCCCCAGAAATGGACAACACTCCAATAACAGTAAAAGACTATAATATACCCCTTTTGGTGATTGATAGCACCACTAGAAAGAAGCTGAACAAACATACAGAAGATTTAAACAACACAATCAACCAACTAGACCTCACAGACGTATACAGAGCACTCCAACTAACACTAACACAATATATATTCTTCCCAGTGCACTTGGGACAATATGTTAGGCCACAAAGCAAACCTCAATAAATTTAAAAACATAGAAATACTAAAAGGCATCTTTTCAGATCATAATGCTTTAAGATCAGAAATCAACAACAGGAAGATCAAGGAAAAATAATCCAATACATGAAAACTGAATAACACCCTGCTTAAAAGCTAATGGGATATAGAAGAAATACAAACTGAAATATAAGAATTCCTTGAATCAAATGAGAATGAAAAAACAGCATACCAAAACTTCTGAGACACAGCAAAAGCAGCGCTCAGATGACAGTTTATTGCAGTAAGTGCACACATCAAAAAGAAAAAAGAATCAAAATCAACACCTTAATCCTACATCTCAAGCTATTAGCAAAAAAAAAAAAAAAAAAAGCCTACAGTCACAATAAGAAAGGAAACAATAAAGATTTGAGCAGAAATAAAACAGAAAAACAATAGAAGAATCAACAATTCTAATTCGCTGTTTGAAAGAATAAATAAAATTAACAAAACACTGGCAAATTCAACAAAGGAAAATAAGGAGAAGATGCAAATAACACATTTAGAAGAAATGAGATAGATGATGTTATAACAGAACCTGTTGTTGTTGTTTTAGGTGCCGTCGAGTCATTTCCAACTCATAGCGAACCCATGCACAGCAGAACAAAACACTGCCAGATCCCATCCCAGCTCCATGATCCCTGCTGTACTTGAGCCCATCATCACAGCCACCGTGTCAATCCATCTCTTGAAGGCCTCCCCCTCTTTCAAAAACCCTCCACCCTACCAAGCATGACATCCTTCTCCAGGGAATGGTCCCTTCTGACAACATGACCAAAATAGGTGAGATGAAGTCTAGCCATTCTTGCTTCCAAGGAGCATTTCGGGTGCACTTCCTCCAGGACAAATTTAAACAGTTAGTTCTTTTAGCAGTCCGTGGTATTTTCAGTATTCTTCACCAGCACCACCACAACTCAAAAGCATCAACTCTTCTTCAGTCTTCCTTATTCATTGTTCAACTTTCACATGCATACGAGGCGATTGGAAATATCATGGCTTGTGTCAGGCACACCTTAGTCCTCAAGGAGATATCCTTGTTCCTCAGCACTTGAAACAGTTCCTTCACAGTTGACCTTCCCAGTGCTACATGTCATCTGATGTCCTGACTACTACTTCCATTGACATCGATTG
>NW_006923242.1:40097-41334 GCF_000298275.1 Orycteropus afer afer | reverse complement strand
CTTTCAGCGTGCCTGAGTTCTCTCTCCTCACCTGGATCCCTGTGATTGACTGCTCCTCTGTCCAGGTTCCTAACAGAAACTACTGAAATAGAAAGGATACAGAATACTAGGAAAAACTGTACTCCAACACACTCGAAAAGCCAAAAGAAATGGACAAATTTCTAGAAACACACTACCTACCAAACAAACACAACATGAGGTAGAAAATTTTAACAGAAACATAATAAAACAGAAATTGGATAAGTGACAATAGTAACAGTAGTAAACAGCCAACAACAACAACAAAAAGTTTTAGACCAAATGGCTTCACTGGAAAATTCTACCGAACATTCAGAGAATTGCTGACACCAATTCTAATTAAACTATTCTAGAACATAGAAACTTATTCTATGAAGCAAGCAGAACCCTGATCCAAAACCAGGCAAAAACAGCACTAGAAAGATAATTGCAGATCAATATCCCTCATGAATATTGATGCAAAACTTCTCAACAAAATAGTAGAAATAGAATCCAGCAACATATCATAACAAATAATACTTTATAACCAAGTGCCATTCATGCCAGGTATGCAAGGTTGGTTCAACAATAGAAAAATAATCAATGTAATCTACCACATAAATGAAACAAAGGAAAAGAACCACATGATCATATCAATTAAAGCAGAAAAAGCATTTGACAAAATCCAACACTCATTCTTTTTTTTTTTTTTACTTTTTAAGAGCTTGTTTTACATTCAATGTTATGTGTACATTTAGTTTCACTCCCCATTTACCATGTCCAACCCTAACCCAGTCTCCCCCCCACCCTGTAACCCTTCCCCTGTGCCCTTCATATTTATGCACTCCTGTTTGTCTTGCATTTCCTCAATTTTAATGTTGGTCCTCTGGTATCCCGTGTTGTATTGCTCTAAGGGATGTATTAGCATAGAGTATGTGGATACATCATCCTGGGTTGAATGGTCTGTGTGTACATCCTGTTAACTACTGGGCTGAGAGCCAGCCCCTGAAGGTGCGTTTTATTCCAGGCACAGAATATATTCCAGGGCCATAGTATTGGGAGTCTTGCCAGATTTCATCTGACCAGTAATTCTGGTCATTATTGAGAAATTGGATTTTATTCCATGTTTTCCCTCCCATTCTATCCAGGATCTCCAGATTTGATCCTTTCCTGAGTGGTTGGCATTGGTAGCCAGGCACCGTCTAGTTCTTCTGGTCTCAAGGGCCATTGTGTCCTATGG
>NW_006923242.1:15717-16847 GCF_000298275.1 Orycteropus afer afer | reverse complement strand
CTCGGAAGGAAGGTTGGGCAATCCTACTTCCGTAGTGATACTGCCTCGGAAACCCAAGGAGGGGTCGCTATGAGTTGGGACCGACTCGATGGCACATAACAACAACAACAACAACAATGAAGAGCTATACTCCAATAAATTTGAAAACCTTGAAGAAATGGAAAGATTTCTAGAAACACACCACTTACATAAATTAACACAGACTGATGTGGAAAATTTGAACAGATCCATAACAAAAGAAGAAATTGAAAAGGTCATAAAAAAAATTACCAACAAAAAACAGTCCTGGCCCACATGGTTTCACTGGAGAATTCTACAAAACATTCAGTGAACTGACACCAATCATACTCAAACTATTCCAAAACATAGAAAAGGATTGAAACCTCCTAAATTCATTTTATGAAGCAAGCATCACCTGGATACCAAAACCAGGCAAAGACATCACTAAAAAAGAAAACTATAGACCAATATCCCTCATGAATATAGATGCAAAAATCGTCAACAAAATCCTAGCCAATAGACTCCAACAACATACCAAAAAATAATTAATTACAACCAACTGGGGTTCATATAAGGTATGAAAGGATGTTTCAACATTAGAAAAACAATCAACATCATCCATCACATAAATAAAACAAAGAAAAAGAACCACATGATCCTATCATTTGATGCAGAGTAGGCATTTAATAAAATCCAACATCCATTCCTGATAAACACTCTCAGCAAGATAGGAATAGAAGGGACATTCCTCAACATAATAAAAGGTATATATTCAAAAAACAACAGCCAATATTATTCTCAATAGAGAAAGACTGAAACCATTCCCCTTGCAAACAGGAACCAGACAAGGATGCCCGCTGTCACCACTTCAATTCAACATTGTATTGGAAGTCCTAGCCAGGACAATTAGGCAAGGAAGGGAAATCAAAGGCATCCAAATTGGTAAGGAAGAAGTCAAACTATCCCTATTTTCTGATGATATGATCCTATACCTAGAAAACCCAAGAGACAGTAAAAAATATACTGGAACTAATTGAGAGATTTAGCATTGTGGCAAGATCCAAGATCAACATCCAAAAATCAGTTGGATTCCTCTACACCAGCAAAGAGATTGCTGAAAAAGAAATAAG
>NW_006923242.1:14170-15338 GCF_000298275.1 Orycteropus afer afer | reverse complement strand
ACAAAGGGCTGGAATCCATTAAATGGGGAAGAGATTGTCTGTTTAACATATGGTGCTGGCAAAACTGAATACCCATTTGAAGAAAAATGAAACAAGATCTGCACCTCACACCATACACAAAATCTAAATCCAGATTGATCAAACACTTAAATGTAAAATCCAAAACTATAAACTTCCTCATGGAAAAACTAGGGGTAAATTTAGGGGCCCTGATATATGGCATAAATAGACTATCAAGCATAACCCAAAATGCACAAACAGTAGAAGATAAACTAGATGAAAAGGACCTTCTAAAAATTAAATTTTTATGTACTTCTAAAGACTTCTCCAAAAGAGTTAAAAGAGAATCTACAGCTTGCGAAAAAAGTATTTGGCAATGACATATCTGACAGGGGACTTACCTCTAGAATTTTAGAAACTCCTCAACAACAAAAAGGCAAATAATCCAATTGAAAAATTGGAAGAAAACATGAATAAACACTTCTCCCAAGAGGATATTAAGGCAGCCAACAAATATATGAAGAAATTTTCATGATCGCTAGCCATTGTTGTTGTTATGTGCCGTCAAGTCATCTCTGACTCAGAGCAACCCCTCCTTGGGTTTCTGAGGCAGTATCACTATGGAGGTAGATAGCCCAATCTTCCTTCTGACATTAGCCTTTAAAGAGATGCAAATCAAAACAGCAAAATACCATCTTGCCCCAGCACTAGTAACGAAGTTCAATACGACTGAAAATAACAAATGCTGGTGAGGATGTGGAGAGATTGGGACTCTCATAAACTGCTGGTGGGACTGTCAAATGATACACAACCACTGTAGAAAGCAGTATGGCAATTTCTTAAAAAGTTGGAATTAGAATTAGCATTTGACATGGCCATTCCATTCCTAGGTATATATCCAAAAGAAGTGAGAGCCAGGACAAGAATAGATATATCCCCACCCATGTTCATTGCAGCACTAATTACAATAGCAAAAAGATGGAAAGAACCTCGATGCCCATCAACAGAACAATGGATAACCAAACTATGGTATATATACACAATGGAATATTATGCAGCCCTAACAAATAACATAGAATCTGCAAAACACCGCATAACATGGATGAACTTGGAGGACATTATGATGAGTGAAATAAGTCAATCACAGAAGGACAAATATTGTATTAGT
>NW_006923242.1:8694-12924 GCF_000298275.1 Orycteropus afer afer | reverse complement strand
CATAGGCTGTGGATGGCATTGTGTACCAGTCACTAGGGCTAATTGTTTCCATGAATCTTTGATTTTCTTAATTCTTTTTTGCCCTGGACGAGGAGAGACCCACTGTTGCATCTAGATGTCTGCTTGGCGACTGGGATCTTAAAAGCTTGCAAGCGGCCATCTAGATGCAATGATGGGTCTCTCCTGGTCCAGAGGAAAGAAGAATAAAGAAAACCAAAGATGCAATGAAATGATTAGTCCAAGCAACTGGTTCACCACATGATTCTCAGCCTATATGACTATGAGTCCAGAAGAACTAGTTGGTGCCTGGCTGCCACTGTCAACTGCTCAGAGGGGGAATCTATGTAGGAGATTTTGGATAGAATGGGAGAACAATGTGGAATAAAACTCAAAATCTTAAAAAAAAAAAAAATGGGACCAGGTATGATGGTCTGATAAAGCCTGATGGAACCACAGAGATTATGGCCCCTAGTTGCCCTTCAGGTCTGGAATTGAACCCACTCCTGTGGCTTCCAGCCAAACAAAAAGCAGGATTATGAGCTGAACATTTACAATAGGTACACTCCTTGAAGAGATCAATAGTGGGAGAAAGAAGGATTGTGTATGCACAAGGAGACAGCTTAAGGGGCAGGAATGCAGGGTAAGGAAGGACACAGGGAAGAGGTAACTATGGGAAGGAAGTGGGAGGGGAGCTCTTGCATTGCAGGAAGTTTCTGCATGAAGAGTAAATTTGCTTTTTAAAGATTCACCCCAATCACAAGAAAAATTTTTTAAAAAATTCCAAGGAAGTGGATAAAATCACATACCAAATATTAAGAATCAAAGCAACAGTGAACGCCTCACTGGTAATGGAGAAATACTTGCAAAATTTTAAGGAAAAATGATTTCAAGTCTAAAATATTGTATCTAATCAAAACCAAACTATCCAATGTGAGGATAGAATGAAGGCTTTTTACAATGTGAATGGTTACTCTCTAATGGATAAAGAAAGCTACTGGAGAAAGTGCTCCACTGAAACTTAGCAAGTAAATTATGGAAGAGGAAAACATGTATGTAGGGGATAGGTATGTAGCACAGGTGAGGTGTTAGTGAAATTCTGAAGCTAACGATGAACAGAAGTTACAAAAAGACACTTGAGAGCAGGAAGAGAGAATAATCAGTCCAGACTGGAGAAGAAGGATGGAGTACTAAGGAGAGACAAATCCAATAAAAGTTGAAATTGATAGGCTACCTGATGCATTTGAATACTTTAATGGAGGCTTAGACTTCCATTGAAAAGATTGATGAGTAATTGGGGAAGTATGTGTGTGTGTGTGTGTGTAAATAAATGGCAGGGGAGAGAATAAGGTGGGTTTTATGATCAAGTTCTACATTAAATGCTTTGGAGTTCGTAGAGTGGAACGATTCTGCTTGAAGAATTATTTGCAAAGAAGTAACCATTTATTTCATTCACTTATTCAAGGGACATTAGTGAGGACCTACTATAAATCAGGCATTGTTCTAGATGCTAGAGATATAGCAGGGAACAACACAGACTAAAGCATTGTGGAGTTGATAGTTGAGTGGGAGAAGAGAGTCAAAATTAACAAAGTCAATAGACAAAGTCATGATAGATGATATTAAATGCTAACTAGGGAAAAAAAAAAACATGATTCAGGAATAGATAGGAGTCCCTTGGTGGCTGAATGGTTGAGCATTAAATTACTAATGGAAAGGTTGGCAATTTGAACCCTCCCAAAGGTGCTGTGATGAACAGCCTGGTGATCAGCTCCTGAAATATCACAGCCTTGAAAATCCTGTGGAGCACTGTTCCATTCTGCAACACATGGGGTCCTCATGAGTCAGAATCGACTCAAAGGCAGCTAGTTTCATTTAGTTAGGAATAGACAGATAGAAGAAAGACAGATGACAGTTAGATACATCCATGATACACAGATAGCTAGAGAGCTATGGTCCATTGACTCTGACTCGTGACAACCTTATATACAACAAAACAAAACATTGCCTGGTCCTGCATCATTCTCTTGATTGTGGTAAGTTTTGGGTCCATCATTGTAGCCATTATGCCTATCTGTCTCACTGAGGTTTTCCTTGCCCTCACTGGTCCTCTACTTTATCAAACATGATATCCTCCTGCAGAGGTCAACCCTTCCTGATGAGCAGTGGAAAATTACCCTGAACAGTGAGTGAGCCTCTGAGGTACTTAGGGCCTCAGTCAGAGATCCTCAGATTTCAGAAGTGTGTAGATTTAGGGAATACAGACTTTACAGAAGCTCCCAGGGACTTGAAGAGTATAACTGAACTCTTATTTTCCACTCCAATAACGAGTGGCATAAGTTGCCCCATCAGAATTTGAGAATATAAAATGACCAAGACCAGTTACACCACTCAATACCACAAGGCCATGAAAACCACATTTGTGAAGGCTATTGAAAGACAGCTGTGCTTCCCACTGTCTTTCCAAAGAATGCAAATCAATCGAAATGTCATTTCAGCATTGCACGCTAGCGAATATTAAATAGCAAATGCTTCCCCATGCTGACAATAAGTGGGCTACATTGATTTTTCCCTCTGACTCCAGTGGCATCCCACTAATGAACTTCTGGCCTCTGTGAACTTCTACTGCATGTGCCTATGTGTGCACAGAAGAATGCATGATATCAGAGGTCTTAGCCCCGTGAGAGTGGTTTGTGATAAACAGTGTGTGCTCTGGCATCGTGAGGGGTCTTAGAACCACAGCCCACCCTAGAACATCTGACTGATGGCAGTATCATAGCCACAATATCACATCTTACCAAAGAGAGTCTGTATTTCTGGAGGGCCTGAGTGATATCAGACCTATGCTCATTTACAGCATAAACTGCTGCAATAAAATGATCCTGAAGGGATAGCTCTCTATAAGGTTTGCCTACTTGCAAACTATCATGTAATCCCCTGTTCTCAAACTCAGCTGCACTGAGTGGACCCTACTCCAGAGACTCTGACTTAATCGCGTGGTCATTGTCTGTTGCATGGGAATTTTTAACGGTTCCCAGTGATTCTAATGTGCAGCCAAACTAAATCCACTGCCATCGAGTCAGATCCCACCAGCCACTCCTTGGAAGGAAGGTTGGTGATCTACTTCTGTAGTGATACTCACTGCTGTCGAGTCGGATCCAACTTATAGCAACCCCTCCTTGGGTTTCTGAGGCAGTATCACTACAGGAGTAGTTTGTCCAACCTTCCTTCCAAGGAATGGCTGGTGAGTTTGAACCGCCAGCATTCTGGTTAGCAGCCAAATGCCTTAGACACTATGCTACCAGGGCTACCTGAATCAAGCAGACTCAGACTCTGCATTCTTGGAATAGTTAGGTGGCAGACTACCACATTGCTGCTGTCTACAGAGAATTGCTTGCTATTAACTAAGTAGGACCTCAGGCAAAATAAGTTACATTTCAAAAGCCTCACAAGCTTGACCATTGTAAAATGATGATAAACCCCAATTGTCCTTCAAGTACCCCAGCAGGTACAGAACTAAAAAAAAAAATAAAAATAAAAAATCACTGCCATCCACTGGATTCAACTCATAGCAACCCCTTCTTGGGTTTCTGAGGCAGTGTCTCTATGGAAGTAGATTGTCTAATGTGCAGTAAAATTCAACTTGACCAACAGGAGTGTCTTGAAGGGAATGGAACCAGAGTCTAAGAGACATCACGCATGTGCAACATCCCAGAAACATCCCAGCACTCTTCTCCATGGGTTCTATCATTATTCTGACAGCCTTTTCAGTGGAATCCATCTTGGGTACTTCCTGTGTGCACATCTGATTTTCTCAACTCCAACTTTTTCCCAGAAATCTCCTCCCATTTTGTGAATAAGATGATGCCTCATTCCTGTCTAAAACCCTTTATATACCCTAGGAAAGCCTATGATTAGTGAGAGACTGGAGGCTAGAGTAAGCGAGAACCCCTCTCTTTCTCTCCTTTGCGAGCCCTTCCCTTCTCTTTTCTCTATAAACTTTGGTTCATGTGAACATTTTGCCTCCCTGTTCAATTCTTTGTAAGTAGAAGGCAAGGACCCCTGTTCAGGGACTCAGAGACCCCAGTAACAGCCTGGCAATCTATTTCCACTCAGATTGTAATGTTGTCCTTGTTATATGCCAGCGAGTCATCTCCAACACATAGTGACCCCTCCTTGGGTTTCCAAGACAATATCTCTATGGAAGTAGATTGCCCAATCTTCCTTCTGAGG
>NW_006923242.1:2511-7504 GCF_000298275.1 Orycteropus afer afer | reverse complement strand
TGGAATTCCCATTCTTCTCAATGTTATCCACAATTTGCTATGATCCACATAATCAAATGTTTTTGCATAGTCAAGAAAACAATTAAACATCTTTCTGATAGTCATTGCTTTCAGTTAAGATCCATCTGACATCAGCAATGATATCACTCATTCCACATCCTCTTCTGAATCCAGCTTGCATTTCTGGAAGCTCTCTGTCAATATACTGCTGCCACCATTTTTGAATTCCCTTCAGTAAGATTTTACTTGCATGTAATATTAATGATATTGTTTGATAATTTCCACATTCTGTGGGGTCACCTTTCTTTGGAATGGGTACAAATAAGGATCTCTTGCAGTCAGTTGGCCAGGGAGCTATCTTCCAAATTTCTTGGCATGGTTGAGTGACTTCCTCCAGAGGGGCATCTGTTTGTTGAAACGTCTCAATTGGGTATTCTACCAATTCCTAGAGCTTTGTTCTTTGCCAATTTCTTCAGTGCAGCTTCAACTCCTTCTTTCAATACCATTCGTTCTTGATCATATGTCACCTCCTGAAATGGATGAACATAGACCAATTCTTTTTGGTACAGTAACTGTATATTCCTTCCATCTTCTTTTGATGCTTCCTGCATCATTCAATATTTTTACTATAGAATCTTTCAATATCGGAGCTTGAGGCTTAATTTTTTTCCTCAGTTCTTTCAGCCTGAGAAACATCAAGCATGTTCTTCCTTTCTGGTCTTCTATATCCAGGTCTTTGCACATTTCATTATAGTAATTGGCTTTGTGTGCTTGAGCTGCTCTTTGAAATCTGTTGTTCAGCTCTTCTATGTTGTTATTTCTTCCATTTGCTTTAGCTACTCTTTGCTCAAGGGTAAGTCTAACAGACATCTATTTTGGTCTTTTCTTCCTTTCTCATCCTTTTAATGACCTCTTGTTTTCTTCCTGGATGATGTTCTTGATGTCATCCTACAGTGCCTCTGGTTTTCAGTCATTGGTGTTCAGTGCATCAAATCTATTCTTTAAATGGCTTCTAAATCCAGGAGGGTTATTATCAAGGCCATATTTTGGCTCTTGTGGATTTGTTTTAATTGTCTTCAACTTCAACTTGAATGTGCATATGAGCAGTTGATGTTCTGTTCCACAATCAGCTCCTGGCCTGGTTTTGGCTGAAGATACTGAAGTTCTCCATCACCTCTTGCCATAGATGTAGTCACTGTGATTCCTATGTATTCCATCTGGTGAAATCCACATGTATAGTAGTCACTTATGTTGTTGAAAAAAGGTATGTGCAATGAATAAATCATTGCTCTTGCAAAATTCTATCATGCAATCTCCAGCGTTATTTCTATCACCAAGGCCATATTTTCCAACTACTTGTAATTCTTCTTTGTTTCCAACTTTTGTTTGTATTCCAGTCACCTGTGATAATCAACACATCTTGATTGCATGTTTGGTCAATTTCAGTCTGCAGAAGTTGGTAGAAATCTTCAATTTCCTCATTTTTGGCTTTGGTGGTTGGTGCATACATTTGAATAATTGTAGTAGTAACTGGTCTTCCTTGTAGGTGTATGGATATTGTCCTATCACTGACAGCATTGTACTTCAGGACAGATCTTGAAACAGTCTTTGTGACAATGAATGCTATACCAATCGTCTTCAATTTGTCATTCCCAGTATAGTAGATCATATAGTTGTCTGATTCAAAATGGCCAAAACCAGTCCATTTCAGCTCACTAATATCTAGGATATTGATCTCTATGCCTTCCATTTCATGTTTGACAACTTCCAATTTTCCTAGATTCATACTGTGCACATTCTATGTTCCAATTATTAATGGATTCTTGCATCTTTTTCTACTCCTTTTGAGTTGTGCCACATCAGCCAATGGAGGTCATGAAAGCTTCACTCTATCCATATCCTTAAGGTTGTCTCTATTCTGAGTAGTCAGCTCTTCCCCAGTCAAATTTTGAGTGCCTTCCAAACTGATGGGCTCATCTTCCAGCACTATGTTGGAAAATGTTTTCAGGCTGTTCATAAAGTTTTCTAGTAATATATCAGACAGTGTTTCACTGCTATTCATAAGGTTTTCATTGGCCAATTCTTTGAGAATTGGATGGTCTCTTCCTTCCTCTGAGTCTGTCTTAGCCTAGAAGCTCCACTGAAACCTGTCCACCCTGCTGGCATCTTGCAACACAGTGGCAGAGCCTCCAGCCTTATAGCAACACATAAGCCACCACAGGACAACAAAGTGACAGACAAGTTTGTGTCCCTTAGTTGTTCCTAACCCTTCTGCACGTGCATACCTCAGGCAATGGCCTTAAAATAGAGCAGCCCCCAAGTGAAAAGCAGCCCCAGCCTAGGGCGTGCCTACCTTCATATTAGTCTTGTTCAATTTAAACATTGCCTTATTCTACTACTTGTAGCCATAATCACATAGGAATTCTACCCCTGCAACCACATTCCTAAGATCATAAAACCAAGACAGGGACAGCTCACAGGACAGGGCAACTATGTTCCTCAGATTCTGAGACTAAGGAAGGGGCACTGAGAAGAAATAATGCAAATGTAAATTTACTGCTTAGATAGGATATCCTGATAGCAGGTCATTCTTGAGATGTCTTCTAGCCCACTCCCTGTGGTCAGCATTAATCAGTTTTGGAGCTGCACATTCCTGCCCTCTTTGACCTCCTGATGAGCTAAGATGGCCGATCCAAGACAAAACCAAGACTCGACCCAAGAGCAAAAAGCAGAATACACCTGCACAGAAGAAGTCACAGCATCCATGTTGGAACACACAGACTCCATCTTAGAAAGAGACTATGCATGCACTTAGCCTGAAGGAAATTTAGGTCTATTGTTAGGAATTTATCACAGCCTTGTTGCACTTCCTGAGTTTTGCAAAAGGGTCACTATTTTATGAATATCTGCCTGCATAAGGTGTTTTGAAATCACAAACCCCACCGCCTTAAAAACTACTATAAAAACCTCTAGCTTTTAAGGCTTAGGGAGACACACATGGCATTGCCTCTGACCCTGTGTGTCTCCACCTTGAAAGTTTACTATCCTCTCATTAAATTTTCTCTGAGCTACAGTTGACTTTCTAGTCATTGTTCCAGAGCTCAGCCTGTGACAAGATTATAGCCAAGAAAACCCTATTGAGCAGCTCTACTTTATAACATGGGATTGACATGAAACAGAATTGACTTGAAGCAACAGGTTTTATTAGGGTTTGGTACTTGCTGATGTTTTTTCTGAACACATGAAATGAGCATAGAATTTTTCAGAAAAAGTTGGCAACTGAAGCTCATCTTTTTAGACTATTTATTGGTGTAAAACTGGAATCAATTGTCAGGTTTCACAATGAATAGACTCATTTAAAATAAGGGGTTTAGGATAGCATGAAGGGCTTGGTTACAGGTAGTTTACTTCCTGGCATTCATATTCAGGGTGCTCAGCAGAACACAGTGAAGAAGCCCACCTGGAAGTCTAGAGGGACCCTCTTTCCCTATTTCTGATAATGTTTAACCTGCTTTTTCCAAGTTCAGAATATGTATTTACCCAAAAGAAGCTGTAAGAGGATCATGACTAAACAAGATGATTGTTTTAAAATAAAAAAATATATTTGGGGGATAGGGAAGGAATGCTTTACTCTGGTCACATTTCCAGAGTACATACAGAGTGAGACACATTGTACTGCCTGGGTCATTGTGAAATGTGAGTGGAGGTGGACAGTGGAGAAAAAGTGTTCATGGATACTCCTTATGCCTCCTTAAGCATATAAATGAACCTTTTTGATACTCCTAACTTGCTCATTCTCTTTTCTCAGTCTTCCCTCTTTCAACACTTGGCTTTCTGTGCTTGTACTTGCCCCATTTCCCAAGCCATCACTTCTGTCTAAGTAAATCATCTTGGCTCCTTCTTCAGTCATGCACATGTTGCAAATGTTCGGAATACTGAATGTAAATAGCTTTTGATCTTAGGAATGAGATTTGAAATAATGCAAGGCTTTCACTCTGGATATTTTGTTATTGTTTTCCCTTAAAACATGACTGAAATCATTGATATCTCATAATACAGGAAACAATTTCCTTTCAAAGACTCCCAGCTGGACCACAAAATAATTTGCACTTTCTTCTTTACCTTAACTTTGGCCTTATTTCTAACAAAACAGTATCTTCTTACATTAAGAAAGAATTTTCTCTTTTCCCTGCCCTGTGATATTGTAAGCTTTGCTTTATCAATTACTGTAGCAGGGAATCATGCTCATATTGCTTCATTCAGACATCTAAATCCAATCTTTGCCTGAGAGAAGCAGAGGTTCACCCCACACACTTCCCTACCTGCATAACCCACATTCTCTTACCACTGAAGTTGTGAGGTTCGGGCAAAAACTGACAGAGGATAATAAAGTACAACTGCTCACTACTCAGAATGAATATTGTCTAGGCAATGAATCTCAGACCAAGAGGACATAGACTCACTTGCAATTTTAACAGAACAGTAGTTTCCACAACTATCTCACTACCTATGCTTTTATAGCTAGTAATGACTACAACACTCTCTTGGGACTCTTTTATAGAATATAAAATGCCAATAATTAATTCCATTTCACACACAATACTGGGATTATCACTTAGCACAATTCTGTGTATTGTACATATTCAAGAAATGCTTCCTGAGTACACCAAAATAAAAATATTTTCTAGATAATTATGACAGCAGTTTTATTCACAATCATGAAAGAACTATATCCAATGAGTGGACTCAGCCACTGAGCATGTTGAAAAATTTCACATTTTATGGTATTTCTTACCTGCCTTTGAGAGCTCTAATGACGTAGGCATTTGACTGCTAACCAGAATGCTGGTGGTTCAAATTCACCAGCCGCTCCTCAGAAGGAAGACTAGGCAATCTACTTCCATAGAGATACTGCCTAGGAAACCCAAGGAGGAGTCACTATGAATCCGTATCGACTTGAAGGCAATGATTTTGTCCTTTTTTTTTTTTGCCA
>NW_006923242.1:0-500 GCF_000298275.1 Orycteropus afer afer | reverse complement strand
AAAAAAAAAAAAAAATATAAGACTGCTACTGATCTTCTGGGATTATTTGATACTGGAAAGACTAGAAAAGCATGAACTGCATACTAGGTTACCTACATTAACATAGTAGTGACCAAGAAGCCTAATTTATGATTCATTCTTAAGGGAATGATAGACCTGATTGAGACTGCCCTTTCTGAAAAGGACTCCAAGAAAAGATAATCAAATATCTGTTGCTATAATTCCTGCTTTATATCAGTTACTTGCAGCATAGAGCTACATACAACCATTTCCAAAAAAATAGTGCCTGAGTTTACCTCTGCTGAGATTAAGGAAATTGCCAGTAGGAAACGTATTTGATGTGTGATTGTTGGTATTCATCATATCAATATAAACCACACCTCCATGCAGAAAAATGCACAGAATTTGGGCTGAAGTATAAGGATAATTTTTTTTTTTTTTTTTTTTTAGGATTTGGGTGAAGATTTACAGAGTAAATTCACTTTTCATACAGCAGTTCA
>NW_006923241.1:55198-56782 GCF_000298275.1 Orycteropus afer afer | reverse complement strand
TAAAAAAAAAGAAAAAAAAAACTAGTTACTTGTTATACTTGACAAATATATTTTAAGCTTTATTAAATATCACTAAACCAATATGGTAGGTTTTAGATATCAATTTAGAACAGAAACAAATCTTCAATACATAAAAGATGATGAAGACATTCTTACAAATAATAAATAATAATAATAATAATAATAATAAAACTACTTAGAGGGTTGTCCAAAGCAGTGATTACTCGCTCACATTTTGATCCTCTGAAAATCATTAATTATAAAGAGCATAATAACACTTGTAAGTTAATTGTAAATTAAATATATTTAAATCTCCAAAAAGATCCAGAGAAAACTAGTATTTACCCCCAAAAAGGAAAATTTGCCTTGTGCTGTACATATATTTTAAATTGTTCAATTTTCTTTTAAAGCAAACAAGATACATGCTTTACTTATTTGAAGAGAAATGCAGACAATTCCCTGAAGTGAAGATCCTAGTTAATAAAAAGCCAGGGAGTTAAGTGAGCTTTCAAATAGTAGAGTAAAATGTTATGATTGTTGTGTGTGGCCTTTCTCAGATAAAATATTCACAGCTTCTTTGTGGTTTTCCCACAGTAGCAATTAGGGACCGTTTCTAAAGTGGTGTACTTTTCCTGCAGTATTTCCTCTATAAAGATGGTGAGCTTGAGAAAATAGGAGCGTTTTGTTACTTGCAGAACTCAGTAGCAATCACCCCTAACTGCTGGCACTTCTGACCATTAAAACACATACAGGCCAAAGGGAAGAAACCCTGAAGTTCATTACAATGACAACAAAATGAAGATCTCAGCAAAGACAGAAATAAATGGATGTACAAATGACATGAACACTGCAAATCTTTCACCTCAACCATTTCTCTGATTAAGGAGGATGCTTGGATTAAAAAAATAAAAAAATCTATGGGTTTTTATCTTTTCTAAAATCAAGCGGTCTCAGCTCTTAAAAGTACAATATGAAAAAAGAATTTCTAATGCAAACTATGTCTGACATCCAAATGATTTCTTCTTATATAAGCATTGACTGCTAACCAGAAACTGATGGTTCAAACCCACCAACCACTCCTTGGAAGGAAGGTTGGGCAATCTACTTCCGTAGCAATACTGCCTCGGAAACCCAAGGAGGGGTCACTGTGAGTCAAGCCTGACTCAACAGCATGTAACAACAATAACAACAACAACGCTATGGAAGTTATGTATTTATTGGTATCTAGAAAATATTTATTTGATTTAATTAGCATTATAAGCTAAGTTCTCATCCTTGATTTTCTCCTAATAAAATAAAAGGTCCCTTTGAGTTGAATATAGATGGAAAATGAGGGCTAGTCACTCCAGTACCTAAAAACCTTGATGTAAAAGTTATTCTTAAGGAATCATATATCTAGTTCCTAACTCAATATGCTACTCTCTTAGAATAAGGTGGGATCAATGCAAAATTATATAAAGCATGTCATGTGAATTAAAAATTATTTTATTTTCATAAAAATAAGCCTGTGAAAATGTTAAGGATCCTAATGTTTGCAAAAGGGCTTTGGCAGCAGACATCATATGGCCAGCGTGAATCACTCTT
>NW_006923241.1:54370-54923 GCF_000298275.1 Orycteropus afer afer | reverse complement strand
TCTACTTCCGTAGTGATACTGCCTCAGAAACCCAAGGAGGGGTCGCTATGAGTTGGGTCCAACTCAACGGCACATAACAACAACAACAAAGACCTAAAGGCAAAGAAACCAGTAGCAGTGACCATCTTTAGCACCTTTTCCAGCTAAAAGGAATCAGAGCTCCTTGAGCAATGGCTAATTTCAGGCCTGGGGAGAACCTGGACATCTTCCTATCAAGAAAACAAGAGACCAATGGGTTGTGTCAAGAAGAAACAAGTAGCCTGATTAAAGAGGCTCACACTGGAAAACTGAATACACTGAACCCACAAATTCATAATTATACAAAAAAAAGCAAAAATAAAATAAGAAACCTCATTTGATACCAAGAGGCAACTATGGCATCAATTAAGTGCTGTGAAAATTGATAATTAAAGGGAAAGTAAAATTAAGCATTTATCTTGCTGTCCTAAATGAATAGTGTGAGAGTATGTTGTTGTTGTTGTTATGTGCCGTCGAGTCGACCCCTGACTCATAGTGACCCCTCCTTGGGTTTCCGAGGCAGTATCACTACAGA
>NW_006923241.1:51564-53760 GCF_000298275.1 Orycteropus afer afer | reverse complement strand
TTTGAACCGCCAGCCGTCTGGTTAGCAGGCAAGTGTCTTAGCCACTATGCTACCAGAGCTCCCGAAGGAAGACTAGGCTATCTATTTCCATAGAGATACTGTTTTTTGAAACCCTGGGAAATCCTCTTACCAAAGAGTTGCACCTAAATCCAATAAAGGAACAGATAGAGAGACATGGTAGATGAAAATACTTAGAAAAAATAAGATAATTTTTAAATTGGGGATCTGGAGCAGGACAACTGATTCAATTTCTTTAACAATTCATTAGCAGGGAAAAGGAGACAGGAGGACTCTTCCAGGTTAAAGAGACTTACAGATACAACCAAAATATAATGTATGGGACTTGTTTTCGTAATGAATCAAGCAAATGAAAACTAAAACATGTTTGAGGGACTTGAGGAAAATTGAATAATGACTAGATGTTAATTTTGTTAAGGAGCTCTGGTACAGCTGTGGGTAAACCATTCAGCAGCTAACCAAAAGGTCAGAAGTTCAAACCCACCAGATGCTCAGTGGGAAAAAGATGAGGCAGTCTGCTTCCTTAAAGATTTACAGCCTTGGAATCCCTGTGGGGCAGGTCCACTCTCTCCTATAGGGTCACTAGGAATAAGAACTGACTCGATGCCAGTGGGTTTGGTTTGGTTTTATTCATTTTGTTAAGTATGATAATGATATTTTAGTCATGTAGGAAAATGCCCTTATTTTTAGAAGTTGGTTTTGAAAGAATGCATTTAGAGAGAAAGAAGTGATGCTAGTTATTTGCTTTAAAATATTTCATCAAAAACAGTTTTAAAAGAATTATATGAAATACAACAAAATGTTTATAACTGTTGAATCTGGGTATTGTGCATAAGGAGAGGCATTCATTGTACTACTCTCTGCTTAAATATCTATGTAATGAGAAGTTATAAAATTTTATTTCATAAAAATAAGCCTGTGAAAATGTTAAGGATCCTAATGTTTGCAAAAGGGCTTTGGCAGCAGACATCATATGGCCAGCGTGAATCACTCTTTTACCCTTAAAAAGTTGTGAGGCCTTGTAATTAATTATTTCGTGTCTCACTTTTCTCCTTTGTAAACCTGAGGAAAATAAGAATTTTGCCTCATAAGTTGTTGTTAGGATTAAATGACATAATCAATGTAAAGTTTGGCACATACTAAATGCTCAAAAAATGTTAGCAGTTATTATTATCACTAAATTTGTGATTATTAAAAATATAAGTTCAACAAGATTATCTTCCTTACACAACACTTTAACATTTAATGAAGTATTTTCAAATGCATTTGTTTATTTCATTAATAATTATAATAATATATTCTGTTTTAATAGAATACACTTGAATCTTCCAGATTCTTTAGGATTTGGGTTGTTTTGTATTATAAATACATTATCAAATTTCAAAGAAGTAGAATGAAGCATTGAATACAAATAAGGCTTCATCCCATGGTTTAGAAATGTGGGGGCTCTTACATACCCTTCTGGTCATCATCATTATTAGTATCCATTATGTAAAACCAATTTGCATTATTCAGATTTTATGGTTGTTAAGATTTTTCATTAGTATGGGGTTATACTATATCTTATAGCAAAAAGATATTATATCATTAATAAATACAGAGATAAACTCACATTGATAAGTATCTATGGTGATTACAGGATTATTAAAGCTTTCAAATTCTGAAGAGATAGCTTAAGGAAAAAAATGAGAATACTAATTATGAAAGAGATAGCTTTAAAATGCTGGTCCCCGATGGCAGGATTAGTTTACTTTGATTTTTGCTGTAGTTGCATCTGTAAAGGGGAAATCCAGATACTACAACCTGATCTGTGTCTCTTGAAATGCAGTGAAACGTGAAACCTCATGATCAACTAATTTGACACTTGACCTATTTAAATGGATCATTAGGACCTGTGGGGTCTGAGGTGGATGAATGAAATTCTTAACTTATTAGGTTCCCAAGCCACAAACATCTGTCTAGAGGTGGGAGCAGAGGGGAGTATAGAGTATATTAAGTATACTACACATGAAGGAGGTTTTAAACTTTGTCAGCAACCATATCTTATAATACTTTAGATGACAGAATCAGTTGTTAGTTGTTGTTGTTGTTAAGTGCCGTCAAGTCGTTTCCGACTCATAGCGACCCCATGCACAGCAGAACGAAACACTGCCCGATCCCGCACCAGCCCCACAATCC
>NW_006923241.1:16745-20989 GCF_000298275.1 Orycteropus afer afer | reverse complement strand
ACTGTCCATAAATCCAACTGTATGCTAGGTGTACTAGGGTATATTTCTAATAATTACTTCTATCATCCACTTTTATAGCTCAAAGGAGTTCTGGTGGCATAGTACCTAAGGATTTGACTGCCAACCTGAAGGCTGGCAGTTCAAACTCACCAGCCACTCTTTGGAAGGAAGGTTGGCCAACCTACTTCCGTAATGATACCTCCTCGGAAACCCAAGGAGGGGTCGCTATGAGTTGGATCTGACCTGATAGCAATGCATTCGTCGATGCTTTGCAAAGTAGTTTTACATAATGCCTTCAGTTAATCTAAAAAAATACTTTTAGAGGTGAGATAACTGCAAATGAGACGTAGGTGTTAAGTGTGACAGTCATGTCATGTTATAACACAGGCAGGGGCAGAACCCAAAGGTTCTGGCCATGATTCAGGGTCATAACTGCATACCGATGAATTCTCTTCCAGTGTGAAGAATTGTTGTCACACCTATATTATAATTTTCTGAATCTGGATTCCAATATATTTGTTTTTCATACTACATTCAGTTGAAGTAAGTGCAAGTCATCAGTGATTAGTCAGAATTCATGAGATGTACACACAGTTATCTTTATAAAGCTAATAGTTCACTGAGAAGGATATAACTAATTCATAATCACTCTCCTATCACTGATCATCTTTAAGACTATGACCGCTCTTGACTTTGGGTGGAGTAAATAGGACAGGAGTTATACAAAAAAGCTTCTTTAGAATAATCTGTCTAAGGTTTAATACGGAAACAGGAGTAGATCAAAGACACAAGAGTACACTACTCAAAAAAATCTTTGGCTTTTTCTCCTAACTTTAATAAGTAGCTTTTAGGTGGATTTTTAACATTACCATCAGTTAGTATCATATATAAAATTATATAATATAAAATTATGTATAGATATAGATATACATGAAAAATTATACTTACATAAATTAGAAATCTGAGTTTTTATGTAACAAGAAAATGCTTTTCCAAGGAGAAAGACCACTACTAAAAAAAAGGGAGGTTTTATAGTTTATTAAATGATAAAGAAACAAACAAAAAGCCACCAAAACCAACTGCCATCAAGTGGATTCTGACTCATACTGACCCCCACTGGGTTTCCGAGATGGTAAATCTTTATGGAATCTGATTGCCACATCTTCCTTTCATGGAGGGGCTGGTGGGTTTGAATCATCAACCTTCTGGGTAGCAGTTAAATGCCTACGCACTGCACCACCAGAGCTCTTAAATTATAAAGTACCATAAGTGGCCCATTCTGCTCTCTTGGTGGAATTACTACTACATCAGAAACTAAAGGCTACAATTAGCACTGATATGCATTTTAACCTATTTTAGAAAAATTAATACTAATTAACCCAGTATGGGTAATATCAAGAACTCTGCAAGATGTTTGTTAAAGTTGCCCAGGACAATTTCTTGAGCAAATATTGACAGAGGCACTGCTGCCATTTAACTTCAAAGTTTTAGCCCATGTCCCTCCAAAGATAAGGAGGGACAACAGCAAACTATGTAGAGAAGAAATTGTGACTGTATTTATATAGCTTTCAAAATGATACAATTTTTTCAGGTCAGCATGAATTATAGATCTTACTGTTTAGTTAAAGATCAAATATCTCATCTTGATGAATTTTTAAGGCAAAAGAAAAGATTTTATTTCTTTTGCTGTTTATGTTACTACAATAAATTTTATCAATTTAATCCTTCAGTTTTTCTGCCTGACATCAAATGTTAAATAATTTTTCGTTAACTTACTATATTGATGGAAGGATCTATATTAAAATTTAATAGAGGTGAAACTTAAAAAGTAACCTAAACATTTTGCAGAAAAGCCAATCTCAATACAACCTAATATAATTTTACCAAATTAAAGCTTTGATTTAAAGAAAAATATCTTCATAGATAAAATTGTATTTTGTTATACAAAACATGATAATTAATGATACATTTACTATTTAATATCATTCTATCCATAGTTTAGGAGCATGAAAGCTCAAAGTGAAGAAATGGTGGACTCACAATAGGGAAAGATTTCTACTAGTATTTTTCATACAGTTTCGAAAACAACTATTAATACAACAATCATTTATTTAGAAATTATCTTCAGTGGGAGAAATAGTGTGTTTACTTTGTTTATGTTACATTTCAAAATAATTATTTTCTCTTGTTGAGATGATCTTTCCACAAAATAATTACCTTGAATAGTTTGCATCTATTTCCTCTCCAGTAATTTATTTCTTCTGGTCAGAGTGTTAGGCTTTGTCAAGTCCAACAAGATATTTGATCTTATTTATATTCAATAAAACTTCTATAAAAAATCAAGATTATAGCCAAAGTGGGAAAAAAAATGCCACCTACTTTGCTTTAGCTTCTGCATCTTCATATGCCTTATTAGAAACATCATCCAAACCGCCAATCAAATGCTTGAAAGAGCTGTAAGAGGAAACAGAGACAGATTAGAAAGCCTTCTTTAAGAACATAGCCACTGACATATTGAAACAAAGAGATTTCAATAAACAAATGTATTCAAACATGTAATCTAGATACGTTTTTGTGAAAATATCAGTGATATTTCTCCTGATTAGAATATAAACTCTATGAGAGCACAGACCTCTTCCATCTTGTTCACCTCTACTCCTGACACTTAGAACCAGGGCTCATGTCTACATAAGGATCATCCGGGGATCTTGTTAAAATGTAGATTCTGATTCAGTCTATGGAGAGTAGAAACTCAAATTCTTAGCAGAGGTCAAACCAGAATGAACTGGTTCGAAGTACTGCCGGAATTTTAGTCTGGAAAAAGCAAATAGTCAAAAGAATTGGAATAAAGTCAGCAACAAATTGATCGACATACATCATAAAGTTAATATGTCAATTATAATAATGAAATGACAAGATCTACCAACTATGGAATGCCAAATGCCTACTGGGTATTATTCTTTTAAATTAGTATGTTGTTGTCACTTGTTATTCAGCTGACTCTGACTCACAGTGACTCCACATGTTACAAAGTAGAACTGCTCCATAGGATTCTCTCACACGTGGACTTAGCATGAGTCAGAATCCACTCAATGGCAGTGGGTTTGGATTTTTGTTTGTTTTAATTTTAATGAAAGGAGATCTTCAAGCCTTCTGCAGTACCTCTGAATGGATTTCAACTGCCAATCTCTCAGTTAGCAGTGTAGCACAAATCATTTGTACCACCTGTTGTGTACTGTCCAGTTAAGTCCTTGTGGTACAATGGCTAAGCACTTGGCTACTAATTGAAAGGTTGGTGGTTCGAACCCACCAGTGGCTTCGAGGGAGGAAAGAGCTGATGATCTGCTCCTATAAAGATTACAGCCTAGAAAACCCCGTGGATGAGTTGTACCACCTGGGGATTTTACATCAGCATTTTCATACATTAATACCAACTTTCAAGCAAAAACAAAACAAAACAAAACAAAAAAGACAGGCATCATTATCTCTGCTTAACCAATGAGTAAAGTAATCTTGAAAGACAAAATAAATATGCAGAAGATAGGGCAATAACTAGCCAGAGAGAATTAGAGAAAAAAAATCTCCACATTTTGAGGGGTAGAAAATGAAACAGGCTTTAGCATAAACCAGGAAAAGTAATGCAACTGTGTTTACTTAATCTATTCAGGGCCCTACTATATACCTTGAACTCTGTGCAGATATACTTTATATAGAAAGGTCTCATTTATCATCTATATCTACAACATAAATTATTATATAGAGTCAGCACAAAATAAATATATAAGTGTACAAATATACATAAAATCGGCCTTGAAAATTACTGAATATGACCAGATACAGTGACTCATACACTCTGTATTTTGGTAACGAATGAAAGTACAAAAGGAAAGTATGTTCAGAAGTCTAGGCAATCATATAATTAGAGTTCTCACTTACATGGTATCCATATGCTAGGTATGGTTATACACACGTTATAAAAATCCTGAGTTACTTATTATCTCCATTTTACAGATGAAGAAACTGAGGCACAAGAGGTTAAGTAACTGGACCAAAGTCATAGAATAAGTGTGAAGGTTGACATGGATGTTCTTCATGCACTCCACGCTCTGCAAATCTACCTACCCTGTGCCTCTCATCCAAATCCCTATACCTTGAAGATAACTGTCAAATCCCTAGTGACACTGGGATGTATGTAGGTGGATAATTTTAAAGCACTATAAGAAATTAGTATAATCTTTAACTGC
>NW_006923241.1:14445-15750 GCF_000298275.1 Orycteropus afer afer | reverse complement strand
GTTTTCCAAGATGATTAGTTTTATAGCATGTCCAGGGTTATAATCCATATTCCTTAGTCATTTACAACATTTCAATATTTTTAATATAAGAAAATCCAAAACAAAGATTGTTAAAAAGTATTGACAGAAAGGAAACAAAGAGTGTTTTGTAATAAAATCAACTAAAAATTAGCTTTTCAAATATTTTGATTATGTTCTTAGACATTAAAACTGACAGTAAATCTGAGTGTTAAACAAACAAACAAAACCCTCTTCTCTCTTTCTTTTTATCTATTTGAGCTAAAGATGCTTTAAGCAGGGCAGTAAGTTACCAAAGAATTATAGAGGAAACTGGAGACAGAAATTCGACAAAAATGAAAAATTTTTAATTTAAGAAATTCTATTTAGTTAATGAGGTTATTTTAAAGTCCATGGATCACTTTTTGAAAATATGGTTTTAAATTTCTATTATCAAAATACACAAATGTAAAAACATCTGGTGATGCTATGCAGAGTTTTCAAGGGAAAAATCATCTAATCATAGTAATAACTTTAAAAGTAAGTAAAACTTGATTGGAAAATAAACAAAGAAAAGACATTTTAGAACTAATAATAAACTGTTTACACACATTTATTTTTATTGTTGAATTTTAGTCATGTCCAATGACAAGTGTCACATTTAAAAAGAATGAACAAAATGAGTTATTTAAAGTATGATTTTTTTCATATAAGATTTAAAGCATGAATTCTCTATATGGTAATAAATATATAATTTTTACTAACTTCATTGGTTCTAAACAAAAAAGCAAAAGAAATTATACGTACTCAGAAAAGGTCTTTTATCTTGATGTGATAGAAAATTATTTTTAAAATAATTTTCCTCAAATTGAGTAAAACTCTCATTCTTTAAGATCTTGGCCATTTTAGAAATTTTATTAATTTTTTGATTTATTGTACAATATAGATTTTTACCATTGAAAAAATTAAATAGCAAAAGAAGAAATTTCAAAAATTACCTTATTTCTGTAACCATAAACAACTATTGGTAACATCTTTTCATCTTTCCTTTTTTATTTCTGCATAGGTTTGCTACTGTTATCAAAGAATTCATATAGAATTATAGAAATATAGAATTAATATAGAATTATAACCATAACCATGACATTATAACCATAACTATGACTTAATGGGAACTTTGGTAGTGTAGTGCCTAAGGCATTTGACTGCTAATCAGAAGGCTGGCGGTTCAAACCCACCAGCCACTCCTCGGAAGGAAGGTTGGGCAATCTACTTCTGTAGTGATACTGCCTTGGAAACCCAAGGAGG
>NW_006923241.1:10971-14223 GCF_000298275.1 Orycteropus afer afer | reverse complement strand
GAGGTGTGGTGTCTATGTATACAGATATCTATATTTGTATTTTAGATTATAAATTAAGCATATGGAATTTCTTTTCAAAATACAAATAAGCAGGGCTATAATCTCAGCTTTTGGAATTGGGATCATGTGTCCTTTGTGAAAAAGAAATCTTTATTTACAATGCAATCCTAGCCAAAGGAATATAACATTTTTTGACACATGAAACAAATGCATCCTGCTAATATTTTAAATCTCCTCAAATGATAATCCAACTACTATAATTAACTAGGAATTTTTTTTAATAAAAAAAATGTCAAGCCATATTAATTAGCTCTGTCATTGTCTGTGTATCTCTGCACTGCTCAGTGAATAATTTGGGACATTTTGCTAGGCATAATTGGTGGTGTTTCAGAATTTATCATTCTTGGTGAATGTATGAACTAATTAGTCTCTCATTTTCCCTCTCACACATCCTCTGTCATAACATCTGCCATCTGTGTGGACTCTCATCAAACACACATTTGAAAAAGTGTTACTGTAGGTATCAGATGACTTTTTAAATATTTACTAAGGTCCTATGACATTTTTGACTAAAAAAGGAGACATTTATTGTTGTTCTATTCTGAAAGGGATTAATAAAATGGTTTGAAAACTTTAACAATTAAATGAGTAGAAACCATAAATTATTAGTATTGATTCTAACAAATACAGGTGACAAGAGAAAAATAATTAAATTCTATTTTTAAACAAACTCATAATTTATATACAAGTTATATTTTAACACTATCAAATAAAATAGTTGCTTTATCATATACTCTAAACCTAATCTCAGAATAAAAGAAGGAGATATAACTGAGTAAAGGCATCTCAACAGCAAATTTTCAACACATGCACACTATGTGTAGGGCACTTTCCTTGGGTTGTGAAATCCAATTTTAAGAAGCCTTATCAAATGTTTAAAGGGAGAGGTGCTAAAATGTTATCAGTTGAGTACACACATGGAAGAGAGCAAACAAAATCTTTTCAATTGTCTGCCTGTTTAATGCTGATAGTTTAAATATACTTGCAAAGGTGGGAGGAGAGGAAAGGACAACAGAAGAAAAAGGAAGGAAGAAGGGAAAAACAGAGAGGGAAGAAGGAGAGGAAATACAGAAGGGAGGGAGAGAAGAAGAGACAAAGAGACGGAGGGACTGAGGAACCAGGACTTTTCATATCAAAGATGATGACATTTATAGACGTTTTCCTCAGGAAATATGAGTTAAAAGGCTGTTTGTAATTCTAGAAATTCTGTCTGCATTAGAACATTATGGTAAAAAGTAGTCCAGTGGGTAATAATTTCAGTTATTAAGATGTTTTCATTATTTAGCCAATACATATTTCTGAAGGGAGCTGATTACTCAGTGGTGTGTCTAAAAAGTGTGTAATTTTGTTCTTCAGTTGTGATATGATGGGACTTCCTGTAGAGGGAAACAGGCTTTTAAAGTATTAGAAAGGGAGTACAAATACAGAGATTAGCGTTACCATGCTGGCAAAAATAACAGCATTCATATATCACTTTACAGTTTATACAGCACTTTTTATACTCATAAGTCATGCATGTATTTAATAACATACATTATTCCATTTAATCCTCATGTTCTCCTATCCTCTGTTCCACTCTAATTTTTAGGAATGCTGTATACAAATACTTAAAATAGAATCTTTTTAAATTTAAAATAGGCTGGGAGAAAACTATCAAAACATATTTTAAAAGTTTTTTTTTTTTTTTTCCCCATGATTACATCCTTAAATAATATGGTACAACCTGTTCTTAACAGTTAAATACCACAAGTTTAAAAGAGTGAAAAAAAAAAAAGGTAAAATTTCACATGGAAAAGTATTGCAAAAGACTTCAATAGTGACAAAAAAAAAAAAAAAACTTTGTCAAGCATTATCTTAATCCTTGCCAAAGCCGTCATAACTTGAAAGGTATATATGATTCTAACTCATTACCCTTTGTTAACTTGAATTTTGGCTAAATCCTTTCTAAAAGATATTTATTTAAAAATAAATAGAAAGTGTCTCAAGTTAGGTGGTATATTCCCTACCCTCACCTCTACATGTCTTGGAAGAAACCAAAACCAAACCAAACTCACAGCTGTAGAGTCAGATCCAACTCATAGCAACCCCTCCTTGGTTTTCTGAGGTGATGTCACTATGGAAGTACATTGCCCAATCTTCCTTCTGGGGAGTGGCTGTTGGGTTTGAACCACCAGCCTTCTGGTTAACAGTCAAATGCCTTAGGTACTACTATACGACCAGAGCTCTTCACCTGGAAGAAAAGCCTGAGGATCTATCTCCAAAAGATTCCATATTTGAAAATCCTATGAAACAGTTCTATTCTGCACATATGAGGTTGCCATGAATTGGAATCAACTCAAAGACAACTGTTTTCCTAATTCATTAAGAAAAACTGGTTACAAATAACAAATATTTAGTTCAAACTATTTCATGATTATCATTATATGTTTTCACAGATACTGTATTTAGAAATAAGGAGCTCTGGTGGAATAGTGGTTAAGCTGCTAATCAAAAAGCTGTAATTTGACCCACCAATTTACAGCTTTGGAAACCCTAGGGGACAGTTCTACTTTATTCTGAAGGGTTGCTATGGGTTGGACTCAACTCAATGGCAGTGGGTTGGGTTTGGTTTTTCATATTTTGAAGTAGTGATCTTAACTTGCCTAGTGACCAAAGAAATAAAAAATTAAGAATTGATCGTGGAAATTCCCCCATTTTATTTATTGTGATTTTTGAGGCATAAGAAACTGATTAAGTATTGACCAAGTTCTCATGTCATCTCCAGGGAAGAAGTCTGTTGGGCTGACTAAGCTGATTAAATGAGTCAAATGACAAGACATTTGAATTTTATGTTTTTTTCCCTCTGATTCCAACAGTAATATGTTGAAATTTTAAAACGTACTGAAAAACTCCAAGGAATAAATGATTAATCATAACTTGACAGTCCAGAGCTAAACATTGTTAATATTTTGGCACACATCTCACAAAAGTGGAATATTTTTGTTTTAGTACTGATTTGACTTTAGGCACAACATAACATATGTCAATGGCATAATGTACTCCACAAAGACAATTTTCTACAATACACTTTGGTGAGTAGCAGGCTTAAAAGCAACTATTGGTCCCTCCTCAACCAGAGCAAAGAGTGAAGAAAATAAGGACTAATGGACCATGTGAACCACAGCCTCCACTATTCCAACACCAGAACTGGTG
>NW_006923241.1:7570-8146 GCF_000298275.1 Orycteropus afer afer | reverse complement strand
GCACACATGTAAATTCTTATTGAAGATAATTAAAAAATAGTCGCAGCAGTATATTGACAGAGAACTTCCAGCAATGCAAGCCGGATTCAGAGAAGAACATGGAATTAGGAATATCATTGCTGATGCCAGATGGACCTTGACTCAAAGCAAAGAATATCAGAAAGATGTTTACGTGTGTTTTATTGACTATGCAAAGGCAATCGATTGTGTGGATCATAACAAATTAAGGATAACATTAAGAATGGGAGTTCCAGAACATTTAACTGTGCTCATGAGGAACCTGTCCATAGACCAGGAGGTTATCTTTCGAACAGAACAAGGGAGAACTGCATGGTTTAAAATCAAGAAAGGAGTGCATCAGGGTTGTATACTTTCACTATACTTATTCAATCTGAATGCTGAACAAATAATCCGAGAAGCTGGACTATATGAAGAACGTGGCATCAGGATTGGAGGAAAACTCATTAACAACCTGTATTATGCAGACAACACAACTTTGCTTGCTGAAAGTGAGGATGACTTGAAACACTTACCGATGAAGATTGAAGACTACAGTCTACAGTATGGATTACACCT
>NW_006923241.1:5165-6190 GCF_000298275.1 Orycteropus afer afer | reverse complement strand
ATATATATATATATATATATATATATATGAGTCGGGTTTGACTCGATGGCACATAACAACAACAAAACAACATATATATATGTGTGTGTGTGTGTGTGTGTGTGTGTGTGTATATATCACTGAAATATATATGGGGCATTAAATGAGGTTGGTATTTTAGACTGTAGTAGACTTTACAGCATTAATCCCAATTGCAATTAAAGTTGAATAAAAGATTTAAAAAATAAAGCACAGCTCTCATTTTCAATTAAAAGTAGGAGAAATTAGTGATAGTTTAGCTATTTAGGTGAGAGAGGGAAATAAGCTTTAAGTATAGATTTTCCCTATTTTACAGATAAGGCATCCAAGGCTAAGACAAATAAAGTGGCCAGGGTCATATAGCCAGTAACTGTCAAAACTGGAACTTGAATTGGTGCTACCTGACTCTCCAACCCATAATCAGTACAATCACAACTCCTATTTCATCTCCCGGTGTGAAATGCTGAGGCTAGCTTGTTAACAGCTAGGTCTACAAGCTGGTACTGTATATTTGCTCTCTGTCACTTCTAGCCCTCTTTGCCAATCCATATTTTTAAAGAAATGCTTTTTATTTTAACAGATCATCTTCATTATCCCATTGCATTGTGTGTGTAATAGTTCTAATTAGGGAGGTTTCATGAAGAAACATTACTGGCAATTCAGAAAATACATATTCTTCTGCATCTGGACTATTTAATAACATTTTCCTTGGTAATTTTTGAGAAGTTCATAAAAAGTAGAGTTCTCAGTTTCTATTTCTTTCCCTGAACCTAAAGTATAGTAATAACAACACACTTCATTCCAGAGGAAGTGGTCACCTTTCTAAAGCAAACCCCATCTTTGCTTCTGATCATACACTGTTTTATCTTTTTCCTCTGGATTTTTGCTCCATCAATTATGACCTTTCTTATTGTTTCATTCTTTCTTTTGACTTTTGCTTTCTTTCTGTCCACAACAGGATAGTCACTGGAAACTCAAAACACAAACTCTCTGTAATCAAATAGCAG
>NW_006923241.1:0-4775 GCF_000298275.1 Orycteropus afer afer | reverse complement strand
TGTGCGATGTCCTTAAAGACCTCCTTTAAAACTATGCTGTGTCCTCTCTTTCTACTTATTATTGTTTTCACTATTTATTGATTACAATATTATAATATTTCAGTTCAGGTTTTTACCTGCATTGTTTCATTAAAACCTTAAAACAGCTCTCTGAGGTACCTGCAAATAGTGCTATTTTATAGAGGGCTTGGAGCAGAGTTTCTTAACCTTGGCAGTATAGACATTTTGCATTAGGTAATTCTTGGTTGTTGGGGCATCCTGTGCATTGTAGCACATACAGCCGCACCTCTGGCCTGTATCCACTAAATGCCACTAGAAAACCCAGTTGTAAGAACCAAAAATGTCTCCAGATACTGCCAAATGTTTTCTTCTAGAGAACAAGAAAACAGATAAGGCTTAAAGAAGTAATGTAACTTGCCTGAGACCACAGAAGTAGAAATTGATAGATCTAAGATGTGATCCCAGGTAGTCTGATTTTTACTAAATTCTCACATACATACACTAAATATGCTGCAGCTTTTTTTTTTTTTTTAAGGATTGCATCTTCCTATTGTAGTTGCTTAGCTCATAGAGCTATTGTTTGGCTGAAATTTAAGTCACGAGAGTGAGACCAATTCCAGGTACAAAGAGTGATTAGGGGGCATACTCTCACGGGTTTCACCAGTCTCTATCCAAACAGTAATCCTTATTTTTAATATAATTTTTTTAAAAGCTTTCCCAGAAAATATCATTCACTTTTAAGACTTCAGTTAGGATCATCACACCAATGACTTTCCAATCTATATCTCTAGCCTTAAAATATCTACATCTACACTGGCTTCATTTTGCTCAATGGCATGCCTATCTTACCAGCATCTCAAACTCAACTTAGCAGTTATCGCATTAATCTGCTTTTGTGGAGACTTGGTCCTTAGTTCCCTGTCTCCCTCATTGACATTATCATTTAACCAATAACGTAAGACAGAAATCTTGGTGTTATCTATGACATTTCAGTTTTACCCAAGAACTATCAAAATCTAACTTTGCAATCTTTCTTTAAGTTTTCTTTATCTTGTTGTTATTGAGAAGATACACAGCAAAACATACACCAACTCAACAGTTTCTACATGTACAATTTACTGACATTGATTACATTCTTCAAGTTATACAACTATTCTCATCCTCCTTTTCTGAGTGTTCCTCCCTCATTAACGTAAACTCACTGCCCCCTAAGGTTACTATTTAATCTTTAGATGAGCTTTTGTAAATTTGATCCATCCCACACAGTACTTAAAAGAGCATAATGCTCTTTAGGCAGGAAGTGGGAAGAGAGCTGTTACATTGTGAGGAATTGCAGTTAATGTCAGGAAACAAAATGTGTATGAACTGTTGCATAGAATATGAATTTGCTCTGTAAACTTTCACCCAAATCACAATAATTTTTTTTTAAAGTACATGCTTTTTTTGAAGATAGTTAACCCTTTCATGATTGAATTATTTTCTGTTTTGAATTTTTAAATTAATATTATACTTTCGGTAATGGAAGGTAAGCAGAAATCAAGAAAAAAAATTGAGGTAATATGGATCTTGATACAACAATGTGGGACACATATATTCCAAGTGGATTCATGGTAGGATTGGTGAGGTGAAGCTGTTTTCTTCAGATTCACACAGTTATACAGCAACCTCCCGCTCCCACACAGTTGGAAACGTACTACAACTGTAATAGACGCTTCTCAAGAAATCTGAGAGGCTGAAAATGTCAGCAAGTAATATATGCCACATGGGCCATAAGGATTAATCTAAACTATTGTTTGGTTTTAAGATGACTTCAGGGGATATATTTGGTTTAAGGTGCATTTTATCTCAGGGCAATAGTTTCAGAGGTTCACCCACCATCCTTGGCTCCAGAAAGTTTGAAATCCAAGAGAATTTGAAATTCTGCTCTGCATTCAAATGGCCACCAGACACATGATCATTAGCCATCAGAAAGATACAAATCAAAATCACAATAACATACCATTTCATTCCTACTATTCCCAATAGCTAAAAAGTGGAAACAACCTAAATGTCTGTCAACAGATGAATGGATGAACAAAATGTGGCACATACATAGTAATGGAATACTATTCCGATAGGAGGACAAATGAAGTCTTGATTCATGCTACAGTATGGATAGAGCTTGAAGACATTATGCTGAGTGAAATATGCCAATCATGAAGGGACAAATATTGTATGATATCATGTATACGAAAAAAAAAGAAAAGCCAAATGTACAGAAATCAAAGTTTATTAGTGGTTAACATGGGTGGGAGGGAGGGGGGAAAAGGGAGAATAATTCTGAGGAAAAAATGCATTGATTAAGGATCAGGTTGCACAGCTAATTTTAATTGCTGTAACAACTTTGTAACACCTGTAAAAATGGTAACAGCTGTACGAATTTGAATAGGCAAAAGTTGTTTGACAGATATGATTGCAAAAATGACAAAACAAAATGAAACAAATAAAACCCAAGTAGCTACTGAGGCTGCTTGTGGACAACCAAACACCTCCCGGGATTTGGTTTCCTGTTTTGGAGGTTTAGGGTCACGGTTTCATGGGACATCCCAGGTAAGTGGCATAACAACATATTTAGTGATTGTGTTTGACCTCCAAGTTAGTTGTGTGATGCCTGGGGTCTTAAAAACTTGCATTTAGCTATCTATTCACCTAAAGCAACAGAGGAAGGAGTCAGGGATTAGAGGAGGATATGGACTGGGCCAAGTGCCTCCATGAACAATTGCCTCACATTCCATCCAAATCAAAACTAGATGGTACCCAGTTACTATGAATGGATATTTTGATCAAAGATTCCACAGAAGAATCTTGTTCAAAAGAGGGAAAATGCAATCTCTGTTGAATATATTCCTTTTCGTTTCTACTTCCACGGCCTCATTTGGGCTATTCACACTCTTCCTTACTTCAGAAGCTTCCTACTTGGTCCCTCTGCCTTGATCTACAAATCTACTTTTCTGTCTAAATAGTTTCCCAAGAATCTAGCTTTCTTTTCGTTTTCTTTTATTGAAATTTGGGTGAAAGTTTACAGAACAAATTCATTTTCCACGCAACAGTTCGTATACATTTTGTTTCAAGACATTGACTGCAAGCCGCATAACATAACAGCTCTTCTCCCACTTCCTCCCTGTGGTTGCTTATCTTTTCCCTGTGTCCTTCTTTTCTATGCATTCTTGCCATCTGAGCTATCTCCCCACACAAATGCTGCCCTTTTGATATCCCATGCTTGATTGTTCTAAGGAGTGTACTTTGTGTAATTGTTTACAATGTAGGTCTCTCTACTGTTTGCCTGGAAGCCACAGAAGAGAGTTCAATTCCAGCCACAAAGGGTGACTAGGGGCCACAGTCTCAGAGGTTTCACCAGCCTCTATCAGACCAGTAAGCATGGTCTTTTTTTTTTTTTTAATGATTTTGTTTAACATTTTTCTCCCATTCTATCCAGGCTCTCCTATTTTGATCTCTTTCTGAGTGGTTGACAGTGGTAGCTAGGTACTATCTAGTTTTGGTCTCAGGGTCATATAGACCGAGGTTTGCATGGTCTACTCATTCCTTGGATGAACTGTTTCAACGCACCTTTGATTTTGTTTATTTTCCCTTGTTACAGATGAGGAGAGACCAACTGTTGCATCTCAGATGGATGCTCACAAGGTTTTAAGACCACAGTTGCTATTCTCCAAATTAGGATGTAGAACACTGCTTTTGTGTACTGTGTTGAGCCAACTGAACTTGATGTTCCCTGTGATCATGGTCCTGAATCCATGGACCCAGCCACTCACTCTCTGAAGGAATTTGGCTGTGGCTAAGAAGTTTTCATCACTTTGCCCTCTGTTAGCTCTATTACATATATGGACATTCTTAAAGCACATGGCAATACGTATATAGAAATATCATCTGCCAAACTTACCTGTGATGGATATATTCCCTTTTGCCTGCCCATACCTGATCATTCAGCCTGTCTAGCTATGTACCCACCCACAGATTAGTGTTTGCCACTACAGATAACGAAGTATTGTGCATGTAAAAGTGTTTCCCTTTGTTCTTTGTGCCTCTTGTGCACCTTTCTGTGTCTTTCATTCCTTACTGTTATTGTGGGGGTCACTCACTTTTTGCATATTGCTTTTCCCTTTGCCCAAATCAATACTCATCTCTTGCCCATTTAGCAATTTTCCCTCCCTTTTCTCCCATCCCTGGTAACCAACAAAGAAAGTTTCCTCCCATGTGTAAACTTTTTCTTGACTTTACAATAGTGAACTCATACAATATTTGTCCTTCTGTGATTGACTTATTTCACTCACCATAATATCCTCCAAGTTAATCCAGGTTATGAGGTGTTTTGCAAATTCTTCATTATTACTTAGCGTTGCACAGTATTTCATTGTATGTATGTACCATAGTTTGGTTATCCATTCACTTGTTGATGGGTATTTAGGTTGTTTTCATCTCTTTGCTACTGTGAATAGTGCAGCAATGAATATGGGTGTGCATATATGTTCAAGTCATCCTCAGGGTTACAGGTGAGGATAGACAACTCAGGGACGCCCAAAGTAGCAGGTGGGAAGAGCAGGAGAAAGGGGATAAAAGCCAGGAACTCAGACAGAAGAGCAGTCAGCCCCAGGTTACAGGTGAGGAGAGACAACTCAGGGATGCCCAAAGGAGCAGGCGGGAAGAGCAGGAGAAAGGGGATTAAAAGCCAGAAAGCCGGAGAGAAGAACAATCAGCTGAAGGGATTAGGTGAGGAGAGG
>NW_006923240.1:53385-56482 GCF_000298275.1 Orycteropus afer afer | reverse complement strand
TCTGGTTTGCAGTCAAGTGTCTTAGCCACTATGCTACCAGAGCTCCTCATAATAACTTAGACCCTGAGAAAATAGATAATTTAGGTTAGTTGGGAGCTCTGGTGGCATAGTGTTTAAGGCATTTTGACTGCTAACCAGAAGGCTGGCAGTTCAAACCAACCAGCCACTCCTCAGAAGGAAGATTAGGCAATCTACTTCTGTAGCGATACTGCCTTGGAAACCCAAGGAGTGGTCACTATGAGTTTGAAACAACTCAATGGCATTGAGTTTGGTTTTTTGTTTTGGCTATTAATATTGTAATTCTCAAGACTCATTTATTCTATTCAAGTGAATATATAAGCTAAAGTCCCAACCAAGAACTATGTTCTCAACCTATCATCTTGGAATGAATAACTATTCATTTTACTGCTGGGCAAAATAGAAGACGTAGAATTAAAACATCAACAGATAGCAATAAACTAAGTTAAAAAAAAAAAATCAGGCCCCCATGATCCCATTAAGTCTATTATAAAACATACTGAATAGTATTGTAGGGAATTCTATTGTAACCCTTTTTTTTTTTCCAATTTCTTTAAATAATATGTATGTGTGTGTGTCATTTTTGAATGTTGGAAATTTTGGTTTTGGGGAAAGTGAACAAAAGACTGACATGTTTTAATTGCTGGAATTTAAGTTTCATTTCAACAGGGTATGTTTACTCTATACCATTGTAGTTTTGCATTTCTAGTAAATGTTGATAAAGCACATTGTTTTGGGTTTGTTGCCAGGAAGCCTATAATTAATACTTCTGCTGTTCCATTTTGGTTGGACAATTTTCAAAAAAATTTAAGCGGTGAGCAGTGCTTCACTGAGGTCTTCCTATCTAGTGTTAAGTACCCAAAACCAATTGATGTGAGTCAATTCCAACTCATGGCAACATGAGTATGTACACAAAATAGAACTGGTCCCCAAACGGTTTTGAATGTCTGCAGTTTTTCAAAAGCAAATTGCCAGGCCTTTCTTCCAGGAACCTCTGAGTGGATGGTAATCACAAATCTTTAGCCTTTCAGTTAGTAGATGAGTGTTTAACCCTTTGTGCCCTGCAGGGTTAATTCTGATTATGAAGAGTAGTGTGGTATGACTGGATGCAGCCTCCACATGGTGGATGAGAAGGCAAAGCAGGCGTAGAGCCAGGAGAATTTATTGGCATTCACATCAATTTCCATTCAAGCTGATACTTGAAACCATAGCTGAAAATTATATTCACTTCCATTCCCATTTCAACCCCTAGCTATTTTTAGGGCAAAGAACTTGAGCCCTTACATCAGAGGTTAAATTTAGTGATGAGTGTGAAATGGGCAGTTAATGGTAACTCTCTTTCCACCCAAAACACATTATCAGGCTTGGGTCAAATAAGTTTGCCTCAGATGCTAAAAGAATGTAAAGATATAGCAGCGAAGAGGGAGATGGAGCCCACCCCCCCCCCTTTTAAAATTTTTATTGTGATTTGGGTGAAAGTTTACAGAGAAAATTCACTTTCCATACAGCAGCTCACATACACTTTTGTCTCAAGACATTGACTATAGTTTCCCACAATGCAACAGCTCCCCTCCCACTTCCTGCCTATAGTTACCTCTTCCTCGTGTCCTTCCCTCCCATGCACTCCTGCCCTGCCCCCCCCCCCAGCTGTCTCCCTGTGCATACACAGCCCTTCTATTCTCCCATGATTGATCTGTCCAAGGAACGTATCTACCTAATGTAAATGTTCAGCTCATATGCCTTTTATTTGGCTGGAAGCCACAGGAGTGGGTTTAATTCCAGACCTGAAGGGCAGCTAGGGGCCATAGTCTCAGTGGTTCCATTAGGCTGTATCAGACCAGCAAACCTGGACCTTTTTTTTTTTAATGATTTTGAGTTTTATTCCACATTGTTCTCTTTCTCTATCTAGGATCTCCTACAGAGATCCCCCTCTGAGTGGTTACAGTGGTAGCCAGGCACCATCTAGTTCTTCTGGTCTCATAGTCATATAGGCTGAGGATCACATGGTGTACCTGGAGATGGACGCCTTTTGCAGGCTGGATCTCATCCTTGGCTGAATTCTACTTGGCCTGTGGGTGAGCTCCAAAATCTGATTTGATTTAGAGCTGCAATAGTAAACATGCAATAAGGTATTACAAACTTTGAGTGATGGTATTTTGTACTAGAAGATGAAGGCAGGCTAATTTATGGTTCCCTAAGAGTAGACAAGGCATTTTTTGAAAGAGGAGATAGTGTGTCTCCCAGCCAACACTCTGTAGGAGCACAAGCAGGGGGGTGTGGGTCATAATAACACATTACTGACTTACCACTTCTTCAAGGCTAAACTCCAACATGCTAATATATCCTGCTTCATCCACTTGAGCAGTAGAATTATTACTCAGATGAGGCTCCAACCCACCTATCACATGAATATTTTTCTCCCTCTTTAGGGGCCCTATTCCCGTAATAAATTCAAGAACTCAGAGACTGAGTTAGTTCAAAGAGCCAGACTTGTTTTCTCTTTCCTCATGGCTGGAGCTAAAACTCAGATTCACCCCCTAGAAGCTAGATGGTTTCCTATCTACTACTAGATATTGGTTGTTCCATGCTAAAATTGTCCTGGGCTCCCAATGAGATAATCTTTCATGACTCAGGTCTCTGTTTACACACACACACACACACACCACTCTCACTCCTCCCTTCTCCCTCCTCATAGAACCTTCATTGTACTCAAATTTGTCAGTTGCTTTCAAGTCAGCGTTGACTCATGGGGATCCCATGTACAATAGAACAAGACATAGACTGGCACTGCAACATCTTCAAAATTACTGGTATGCTCAAGTCATTATTGATGTCACTGTGTATTTTGAATGCCTTCCAACCTCAGATGCTCATCTTCCAGCACTGTATTATACAGTATTCTGTTGGGATCTGTGTTAGATTGGGTTCTCTAGAGAAACACAAAAACCAGCAAAGTGTATATATATATTTAGAGAGAGAGAGAGAGAGAGAGAGAGAGAAATTTTTCTTAGGAAAATGGCTCACAAGCGTATAGAAGCCAATAAGTCCAAGCCGACAAGTCCAAGTATCTGGAGGAGAT
>NW_006923240.1:41446-45995 GCF_000298275.1 Orycteropus afer afer | reverse complement strand
GACTGGCCACTCAGAACACAGTCATCTGATCCCATCATGGGAACAACCACACAGAACTGGGGTCCAGCCAAGTTGACACACAGCTCCAACAATCACAGGATCTGTAGAGTTTTCACTGCCTGATTTTTGGAAGTTGATTGACAGGCATTTCTTCCTAGTTTGTCTTAGTCTGGAAGCTCCACTGAATCCTGCCCACCATGGGTGGCTATGCTGGTATTTTGAAATACTAGTGGCGTAGCTTCCAGCATCACAGTAACATACAAGCCACCACAGTATGACAAACAGGCAGTCTGGTAGTGGATGCTCAAACCACCCCTTCTGTAATATAATGTACCATTTAAGCCATGCTACCCAAGGAGGGATCGCTATGAGTCGGAAACGACTCTATGGCAGTGAGTTTGAGATTTTTTTTTTTGTTTGTTTTGTTTTGTTGGTGGTAGCATAGTGCTTAAGGCATTTGACTGCTAACCAGAAGGCTGGCAGTTCAAACCCCCAGCCACTTCTCAGAAGGAAGATTGGGCCTCGAAAACCCGAGGGGTCACTATGAGTCAAATCCACTCAAAGGTAGTGAGTTTGGTTTCTTTGTTTGTAGAGCCAGGTAATCAGAACAAATTTCTCCCATTTCTCCCCCATCTCTTCCACTAAGATGAATTTCCCCTTGAATATCCCTAGTGTAAAGTCCTTTCTGTCAACTGACTTCAGACTACCTTGATCTATTCAAGATGTTTTAATAATGTCGGATGACTTGAAAAGGAAAAAGCATTAAGTCTCTTTGTCTGCGCTTTAAGGAGGCTCCAAAAACCTTATGCAAATTTGCCCAACACCACTTTTAAGATCCACTTGCCAAAAAGTTGTTTTGCATTTTAACTGCAGAACAATGGATTCTATTTGCATTAATCTGCATAACTATAAAAGGCCAAACAAATGATTCTAGAAGACCTAGATGACTTTCTGTCTCTATCCTGCTATATAGTGAGAAAAGGAGGTCTGGTGGTGTAGCGGTTGAGGCATTTGGCTGCTAAACAAAAGGTTGGTGGTTCAAATCTACCACCTACTCTGTGGAAGAACGATGGGATAGTCTGCTTCCTTAAAGATTTACAGCCTTGGAAACCCAGTGGGGGTCACTATGAGTCAGAATCAACTGATGGCAGTGAAATATAGGCAAAAAAAGGAAGGAGCCCTGGAAATGCAGTGTTTAAATGCTTAGTTGCTAATTGAGAGATTGGCGATTTTAATCCACCAGGAGATTTTAATCCATAGGAGAAAGATGTGGCAGTCTGCTTCCATTAAGGTCCTTGGAAATCTTATGAGGCAGTTCGACCCTGCCTTATAGGGTCACTATGCGTCAGAATTTACTCAGTGTCAATGGGCGTGGTTTTGATTTTATATAAAAAATTCATCATCAAGTTGATTTTGACACATAGTGACCTACAAGACTAGGATAGAACTGTCCTATCGGGTTTCCAAGGCTGTAAATCTTTATGGGAACAGACTGCCTCATCTTTCTTCTGCAGAGTGGCTGATGGATTCAAACGATTACCCTTGTGGTTAGCAGCTGAATGCCTTAACCACTGCACACTACCTGAGCTCCTTTTTTGTTTTGTATAATCAGAATCAACTTGATGTAATGGGTTAATATGCTTCTCTATGGGAGAAAGACCTGGTGATCTGCTTCCACAAAGTTTGTAGCCAAGAAAACCCTATGGGGCAGTTCTACTCTGTCACATAGGGTGGCTATGAGTGGGAATTGACTCAACAGTATCCAACAACAACAATGTACGCTTCTTCTAGTAAAATGTTTACAGAGCCTGACAAGAGAAATTAACTGCTTCAGAAAATCTTTTCTCAGACATGTGAACCAAATAGGAATCACATGGGCTTTGGGACTGTTTCTGTGGCTGGGCGCTCCAGAAAGGACATTCTACAGGGTAAACATTGGAGGGCTCTGTGTGCTGCCTTGCTCAGATACTGGCAGTCCTTCTGAAGTTCTAAGGGGCAATGCCTTAATCCTCTGAGTTTGAGGAAGTAAGGCTGATAATGTCCTGGGAGTGAGCAAATGTCTGCCTGTGACAAAAGGCAGAAGCAGGCATTTAGGTTTAGCCAACAGTGAGGACGGATTCCCCAGCCTGAGTCTCCTGCTTCTCCTTCTTCCCAGAGTCAGAGCTCAACACTACTCACTCCTGTCTCTGATTCACATTCACACCGGGAAATCTCTTTCTCCACTGAGGGAAGCCTCCTTCCACCTTATCTTTATTCTCTACAGTAGGATCCTTTTGTTGTTTTGTTTGCCATCTAGTCAGACCCCGACTCATAGCGACCCCTCCTTGTGTTTCTGAGGCAGTATCACTACGGAAGTAGATTGCCCAACCTTCCTTCCGAGGAGTGGCTGGTGGGTTTGAACCGCCAGCCTTCTGGTTAGCAGTCAAGTGCCTTAGGCACTACACTACCAGCTTCCACATAACCAAGAGACATTTCCCAAGAGCTGGATGCCCATACTTCACCAAACCCATCACATACACCTTCTAGGGGTTTGTTTGTATGTGCTTGTGTTTAACTTTCTAAGGTGGGTACCAACAACAGGGCAATTTTTTGATGCTTTCTTCTAAAGCAAAGACCAAGTTAGGCACCCCTATCTGGGTTGTCACAACAGTTTGCTCTTGTCACAATTAAATTAAACCACTAATCGCCTCGTGGATATTATTTCACTAATAGTCAAGAAGCTCTACACAGGTTGGTATATACCACATGGCGCCTATTTCCTCAGCTGTAAAATGGGGGGAAATAATATATCCACAATATTTAGCATCCTGCCTGGCAAAACTGAGGCCTCAGTAAATATTAACCGTCATCATCATCATGTAAGATAAAATTAATACCATTGCTATGCCCCTAGAATCTACTAGAATGTCTAGTACACAGTAGGGCCTCAACACATGTTTGTTGAATAAATGACTTTGCAGAAAATAATGAGAGTAGCCTTGCTGGACCTAGGGGCATTTTAAGAAGGAAGGGGGAATCAGTAGGTGGATGTGCCCCTTTTCCCTTACCCAAGTAAGCCTCATTTTACTCTTTGCTTCATGGTCCCATGTTTCTCAAGGTGGAGATTGGAGGGGGAAAAGGCCTCCTGCTCTGAGTACTTTTCCTCCCTTGACATTTACAGTATTTAAAAAAGTTGGAGCCTTCTGGGAAAGTCTTTTATTGACTACCTAACTCCTCCTCAATGTTGTGTTTCCTCATTAGGTACTACCAGCTGTGGTTATTATTGTTGTTAGGTGCTGTCGACTTGGCTCTGACTCATACTGCCCCTATGTAAAACAGAATGAAACACTGCCCAGTCATGTGCCAGCCTCACAATCCTTGCTATATGTGAGCCCATCATTGCAGCCACTATGTCAGTCCATCTCGTTGAGGGCCTTCCCTTTTTTCGATGACCCTCCAAGCATGATATCCTTCTCCAGGGAATGGTCTCTTCTGACAACATGACCAAAGTAGGTGTGACGAAGTCTGGCCTTTCTCACTTCCAAGGAGCATTCCAGCTGTACCCCTTCCAGGACAAATTTGTTAGTCCTTTTACCAGACCATGGTACTCTCAGCATTCTTCTCCAACACCACAACTCAAAAGCATCCACTCTTCTTCAGTCTTCCTTATTCACTGTCGAGCTTTCACATGAATCTGAGGTGACTGAAAATACCATGGCTAGGTTAGGCACACCTTAGTTTTCAAAGGGACATCTCTGCTCTTCAGCAGTTTAAAGAGGTCTTTTGCAGCAGATTTGCCCAGTGCAATACATTGTCTGATGTCTTGACTGCTGCCTCCATTGGTGTTGATTATAGATCCAAGTAATATAAAATCTTTGGCAATGTCAATCTTTTCTCCTTTTATTGTGATGCTGCTTATTGTCCAGTTGTGAGGATTTTCATTTTATGTTGAGGTGTAATCCATACTGCAGACTGTAGTCTTTAATCTTCATCAGTAAATGCTTCAAGTTACCTTTACTTTCAGCAAGCAGGGTTGTTGTCATCTGCATATTGCAGATTGTTAATGATGCCACATTTTTCTTCATATAGTCCAGCTCCTCAGATTATTTGCTCAGCATACACATTGAATAAGTATGGTGAAAGGATACAACCCTGACACACTCCCTTCCTGATTTTAAACTATGCAGTACCCCCATATTCTGTTTGAATGACAGCCTCCTGGTCTATGTACAGGTTCCTCACAAGCACAATTAAGTGTTCTGGAATTCCCATTCTTCTCAATGTTATCCATAATTTGTTATGATCCACATAGGCAAATGCTTTTGCACAGTTGATAAAACACAAGTAAACATCTTTCTGATATTCTTTGCTTCCAGCCAACACCCATCTGACTTCAGCAATAATATCCCTCATTCCTTGTCCTCTTCTGAATCCAGCTTGCATTTCTGGAAGTTCAGTATACTGCTGTCACCATTTTTTAATTATTTTCAGCAAAATTTTACTTACATGTGATATTAATGACATTGTTCAATAATTTCCACATTCTGTTGGATCACCTTTCTTTGGAATG
>NW_006923240.1:0-14864 GCF_000298275.1 Orycteropus afer afer | reverse complement strand
GGTGGGTTTGAACCGCCAGCCTTCTGGTTAGCAGTCAAGTGCCTTAGCCACTATGCTACCAGAGCTCCCATGTATTTGCTGGCTGCCTGAATATTCTTCTTTGGTGAAGTATCTATTCATGTCTTCTGCCCGTTTTTTAATTGGATTGTTAATCTTTTTGTTGTTGAGCTACTGGAGTTTTCTATAAATTTTAGAGGTAAGTCCCTTGTCAGATATGTCATTGCCAAATATTTTTTCCCACTCTGTAGGTTCTCTTTTGACTCTTTTGGAGAAGTCTTTCAAAGCCTATAAAAATTTAATTTTTGGAAGGTCCTATTCATCTAGTTTATCTTCAGCTGTTTATGCATTTTGGGTTATGCTTGATAGTCTATTTGTGTCATAAATGAGGGCCCCTAAATTTGCCCCTCATTTTTCCTTGAGAAACTGTATAGTTTTAGGTTTCACATTGAAGTCTTTGATCCATCTGGAGTTAGTTTTTGTGTATGGTGTGAGGTATGGATCTTGTTTCAATTTTTTTGCAAATGGATATCTAGTTTTGGCAGAACCAGTTGTTAAAGAGACCATTTCTTTCCCCATTTAATTGACTTCAGCCCTTTTTCAAAAATCAGCTGACCATAGGTCGATGGATCTATTTCTGGGTTCTCAATTATGTTCCACTGGTCTGTGTGTCTGTTGTTGTACCAGTACCAGGCTGTTTTGACTACTGTGGCTATATGGTAGGTTTTGAGATCTGGGAGTGTGAGACTTCCTACTTTGTTCTTCTTCTTCAATGTTGTTGTTGTTGTGTGCCATCTTCTTCAATAGTGCTTTGCTTATCCAACGTCCCTTTTCTTTCCATATAAAATCAGTGATTGGTTTTTCCATATCCTTAAAGAATGCTAATGAGATCTGGATTGGGATTGCAATGAATGTATAGATTGTTTTGGGTAGAATTGACATTTTCACAGTGTTCAATCTTCCTATAAATGACCATGGTATATTCTTCCATATATGTAGATCTCTTATGGTGTCTTGGAGTAGTGATTTGTAGTTTTCTTTATACAGGTCTTTAGTATCCCTAGTGAGATTTATTCCTAAGTATTTTATTTTTTTGATAGCTATTGTAAATGGTATTGATTTCCTTATTTCTTTTCTAGCCATCTTTTTGCTGTTGTAGAGGAATCCAACTGATTTTTGGATGTTGAACTTGTATCTTGCAACTATGCTAAATCTCGCAATTAGTTCCAGTAATTTTTTTACTGAGTCCCTTGGGTTTTATATGTATAGGATCATATCATCAGCAAATAGGGATAGTTTTACTTCTTCCTTACCAGTTTGGATGCTTCTGATTTCCCTTGTCTGGTTCCTGTTTGCAAAGGAAATGGTTTCAGTCCCCCTCCTCCATGAGAATAATGTTGGCTGTTGGTTTTGTATATATGACCTTTATTATGTTGAGGAATTTCCCATCTATTCCTATTTTGGTGATAGTTTTTATCAGGAATGGGTGTTGGGTTTTAGCAAATACCTTTTCTGCATTGATTGATATGATCATGTGGTTCTTTTCCTTTGTTTTATGTATGTGATGGATGACGTTGATTGTTTTTCTAATGTGGAGCCATCCTTGCATACCTGGTATGAACCCCACTTGGTCATAATGTATTGTTTCTTTAGTATGTTGTTCTAGTCTGTTGGCTAGGATTTTGTTGAAGATTTTAGCATCTATATTCATGAGGGATATTGGTCTGTAGTTTTCTTTTTTAGTGATGTCTTTGCCTGGTTTTGGTATCAAGATTATGCTTGCTTCATAAAATGAATTTGGGAGGATTCCATCCTTTTCTATGTTCTGGAATAGTTTGAGTAGCATTGGTGTCGTTTCTTCTCTGAGCATTCAGTAGAATTCTCCAGTGAAACCATCTGGGCCAGGGCTTTTCTTTTTTGTTGTTGGTATTTTTTTGTATGTGATCTGTTCAGTTTCTTGTTATGGGTTTGTTCAAATTTTCCACTTTAGTCTGTGTTAGTTTAGGTAAATGGTGTGTTTCTAGAAAACTGTCCATTTCTTCCAGACTTTCTAATTTGTTGGAGTATAGCTCTGCATAGTATCCTGATACTGTCCTTTTAATTTCTGTTGGTTCTGTTGTGGTGTCACCCAGTTAATTTCTTACTTGTGTTATTTATATTCTCTTCCTTTTTTCCTTTGTTTAAATTGCCAGTGATTTGTCAGTTTTATTAATCTTTTCAAAGAACCAACTTCCAGTCTTGTTGATTTTTTTTCTATTGTCTTTTTGTTTTCTGTTTCATTGATTTCTGCTAGAATCTTTATTATTTCTTCTGGTGACTATAAGCTTTTTTTTTTTTGGCTGCTTTTTTTCTAATTGTTGGAGATGTTGGGTTAAGGTGTTGATTTTGGTTCTTTTTTGATGTGTGCATTTATTGCTGTAAATTGGCCTCTGATCACTGCTTTTGCTGTGTCCCAAAGATTTTGGTATGTTGTGTTTTCATTCTCGTTTGATTCAAGGAATTTTAATTTCATTTTTTTATTTCTTCTATTACCCAGTAGCTTGACTCTGGTGGCGTAGTGCCTAAAGCATTTGTCTGCTAACCAGAAGGCTGGTGGTCAAACCCACCAGCTACTCTTTGGAAGGAAGGTTGGGTAATCTACTTCTGTAGTGATGTTGTTGTTGTTGTTATGTGCTGTCAAGTGGTGTATTAAAGTCTCCTACTATGACTGTGGAGTCAAGTACTTGTCTTCGGTTCTGTTATAATCTGGTTTATGTATTTTGGGGATCTTTCATTGGGTGCAGAGATATTGTTATGTCCTCTTAGTTGATCCTTTAATCATTATATAATGTCCTTGTTTGTCTCTTATGGTGGTTTTTGTCTTAAAGTCAATTTTATCAGAAACTAATATTGCCATTCTTACTATTTTATAGTTGCCGTTTGCTTGCTATATGTTTTTCCAACCTTTGATTTTTAGTCTATTTTTGTCTTTCTGTCTAAGGTGTGTCTCTTGTAGACAGCATATTGATGGGTTATGTTTTCTTATCCAGTCTGCAACTTGTCTGTTGAGTGATGGATGTAATCCATTGACATTGAGTGTAATTATCGACAAGTATGAATTTGTTGCTGTCATTTTGTTATTTGTTACATGCCTTCTCGTGGTGTTGCTGATGTCTTTGTTCCATATAATTTTTTGTGCTGGTCTCATTTTGTTAATAATTGTGTTTTCACTTCCTTCATTGCTGTTGTTTTAGTATTAGTGAAATATTTGTGCTTGTTCTCTTTTTTTTTTTTTTTTTGGTGTGAAGGTTTATCATTTTTCTTTGAGATTATCCTATGATTTATCAATTTTCTTCCCAAGTTTAGAACAGTCTATCTTGCAGTTGTCTTGACTTCTTCACCTTTTAGAAGTTTTGTAACTACATAACTTTTCCCCTCTTTTTGGTTTGTAGTTGTCCTCATTCGTCAAGTGGTATCTCTGGTTCCCTGTAGATTTTGTATCATTTCTAATTTTTCAGTTATTTTGTAATTTTATTCTTACATTGTCTTTCAAAATTGTTCTAGGGTTTTCTCTGTGTTTTCCTCAATTTTGTCAGTATTTTCCTTGATCTGTCTCAGTCCATTGAAGGTAAGTAAATACTATTCTTTGGAATTCCTTATCAGGGAGTTCCAAGGCTGCTTCTTCCTCGGGGATGTATTCTAGGTCTGTATCATGGTCCCTTGTTTCTCCTGCTTTATCTTCTTTGTGTGGACTGTGATGAAAGAGCCTTGTTCTTAAAAGGCAGTGTAGAGATTGCTGGTGGTCTGGAGTAGACTCGTGGCCTTTTTCATGAAGTTTTATACATAACAGTTGGGTCAAAATTAAGGAAAGCCTAGAAATTAGATTGTTTTCTTTATGCCTTAAGTGCCTGGCTGAACCAAAAGGAAAAGGACTTAGTGAGGTTGGTTCTGGGCCTCACTCATAGATCTTTTCTGCTTATCTAAGTGAGTCCTTGACTCCTAGCTGAAAGGTTGGTGGTTCATACCCACTCAGAGGGACCCACCCAACTAAAAGGCCTGGTGATCTGCTTTAGAAAGGTCATAGACTTGAAAACCCTATGGAGTAGTTCTACTGTGCACGCATGAGGTCACCATGAATCAGAATCGGCTCAAAACACGTGAATCCTAATTTGATCTTAGAGTTCTTGAAGGCTTTTGCCAGGGGTAACATAGAGCATCTTTTTTTTTTAAGAAGTTGGCCTGAGCTCTGAGGGAGACTTTTATACATGAAGCACAGATTTCAAATCTTCTCTGCTCTTTGGTTTTTTTTTTTTTTTACCTTTTATGTGGTTGTAAGTAAAGGCCTCAGAATTGAAGTATTTAGGCATGCAGAGCCCTTCAAGGAACTGAAAAGCAGATTTACTGAAAGTTTGGACTGTCTTTCATAGTCTGGTGTTTCCTATTTTTAGTGGTCTGGGTTCCTGTGGTTAGGGATAGAAAACCTGTTATTATTTCTTATTGCAATTAGACAGTGGAGTTCCCCCTTCATAGCCACCCTTGTCCCCATCCCCATTTCTCCCCAGCATCCTTATTCTATCATTTCCCCTCCCTTAGTATAGAAACCTGCTCAAGCAGAGGATCTAATTGTTGAATTTTTTATGTGGTAAAATGGTGAGGCAATGCCTGAAATGTTGCTTTTTTTTTTTTTCCAGGATTTTTTGTTGTTATGTGCCATTGAGTCATACCTGACTCATAGCAACCCCTACTTGAGTTTCTGAGGCGGTATCGGTATCACTACGGAAGTAGATTGCCCAATCTTCCTTCAGAGGAGTGGCTGGTGGGTTTGAACTGCCAGCCTTCTGGTTAGCAGTCACGTGCCTTAGGCACTATGCTACCAAAGCTCTTATTACTCACCTTTTTAATAAGGAAAAATAATCCCAATATGTAACTCAATTTAGTAAATATTAACTGACTTGCTACTAAATGCCAGACACTAAGTTAGACATGAAATGCCTTTTATCTTACAGGCTTTTTTTCATTAAGGAAAGAAAGAAAAAGGTTTAGGAAGACTGTAAAGCTCAGTTTTGCCTGGTTTTTATTAAGCAGCATTTGCACTGCTGAGTAGTGCAAACTACCCGAGTAGTGCAATTGATTAAGCACTTGACAACAAACTGAAAGGTTGCCAGTTTGAATCCTCACAGGGGTGCCTCAGAAGAAAGCCCTGGTGATCTTCTAATCTGCCTGGAAAATCCTATGGAGCAGTTCTACTCTGATACATGTGGGATCACCATGAGTCAGAAATGGGTCCACAGCAACTATTCTTAATATACTGTATATATTTTGGGCTAGGAGCTCTGGTGGCATAGTGCCTAAGGCATTTTTGACTGCTAACCAGAAGGTTGGTGGTTCAAACCCACCAGCCACTCTACGGAAGTGGCAATCTACTTCCGTAAAGATTTACCACCTCGGAAAATTATAGTTTTCTGCTATGAGTCGGAATCCACTTGATGGCAGTGAGTGTGGGTTTTTTTGGTTTTATTTTGGGCTAGGTTTTGGGGCTACAAAATTGAAAATGTTTCTCCTCTCTGGATGTTTGTACTGGGGGTGTTGTAAAGCAAAGCAGAAAGACAGACTTGAATGTTAGAAATACAAATGATATACTCTGTGAGGCAAGGGGAAGTCATTAGTTTTGATACATTTACATTTACAGAAGGCTTCTAAGAGGTGATGTCTAAACGGAGTCTTGAAGAGATGAGATTGTGATAGACAAAGTATTGGGTAAAGGCATTTCACAGATGGAAGCAGTTGTGGGAGATGAAGTTGAAAAGGAAGTTTAGTGCCTGATAATAAAGGGTCCAGGATGCTTTGCTAGATTCATTATCAGATATTGAGTGCTTACTTTTACACCTGTTCTAGGTGCCAGGAATATAGCAGAGAGCAAACCAGACAATAAGTAATGTCCCCACTTTCATAAGCTTCCCACTCTAGTGGCAGGAGGCAGAATATCTGGGAGGTCTTAAGTTCTGGGGCTGAAAATAAGCAAGTTGAGGAAAGGGGCGGGGTGATGGCTGTTTCATTCCAGGTGGTGGCCCTGACTTCATTTAGGTTGAGTGAATCTTTTGAAGGTTTTTATGAACGGGAGTAGCATGAGCCTACCTGAATTTCTGGAAGCTCTGGTAGCATAGTGCCAAAGGCATTTGACTGCTCACCAGAAGGCTGGCGGTTCAAACCCACCAGCCACTCCTCGGGAGGAAGGTTGGGCAACCCTACTTCCGTAGTGATGTTGTTGTTGTTGTTACTTGCCGTCGAGTCGGCCCCGACTCATAGCGACCCCTCCTTGGGTTTCCAAGGCAGTATCACTATGGAAGTAGGATTGCCCAACCTTCCTTCCGAGGAGTGGCTGGTGGGTTTGAACCGCCAGCCTTCTGGTTAGCAGTTAAGTGCCTTAGGCACTATGCTACCAGAGCTCCTTCGGAAACCCAAGGAGGGGTCGCTATGAGTCGGGGCCGACTCGACGGCAAACAACAACAACAACAACCTGAATTTCTGGAAAAACAATTTGGGAGGCAGTGTGATGGGAGGGTTAAAGATGAGGAACAGGGAGATTATTGGGGGGCTGTAATTATGATAAAGCGTTACTGGTGGAACTTTAAAGGAGGGGATGGAAGTGGCAGTCGTTGATGGCGTTTGTCAGCAGTGGGGTATGGGAAGTGAAATGGTTGAAAAATTGAGCACGTTAAGTTTGGAATATTTTAGATAAATGCTGCATTTCCCAACATAAAAGAATGTACGAATAGGTTTGAGCAAAAAGGAGCAGTGATGGTTGCTTGAACAATTTCTCTCAGATCAGCACAAGGCCAGTCCCCATGAGGCAGAGGATAAAGATGTCCCAAATGTCCAAACTATTGTGCCACTCCACCATTTCAGACATTAACTCCTCCTAGTAATTTTCCCCGTTTTAGTGTTCTGTATTTTGCTGTAACACCTCACAGAACTCAGACACCCAAGGGATCGTCTCATGTAGTAGTGGTGGAGGCTGGCAGGCTGGCGAGTCCCAGGTCTGTAAGTGGGTCAGGAGGATCCTCCTAATACTTGGGGTTTGATGAACCTTGATCAGCAGATCAGATGACGACTGCTGTCCTAAATCCAGGGGTGAGATGAGGATGAGCCAAAACGCAGAACCAGAGCAAGAGGAGGGCAAACCTTCCCAGGAGATTGTAGGTATATCCTCAAGGAAGCTAAGGGTGGCGATTTGAATTACACCCTCCAGCAAGGCAGGACTCAAGATACATTCCTCCTGTGTTGCTTCGACAGAAACAACCCAAGTGGATGGCTTTAACAATCAGCAGCTCAAGGCAAATCCTGCCACAGAGCCAAATGCCAGTCATTATAGGGAAAAACTACTACCAGCTGCCCAGCCAAGTTGACATCTGACCTTAACTACCACACCACCCCAAACAGGCATGGATAATAGAATTTACATTATATCACAGGATGAAGGACAGTGGCTAGAAGGGCCACGTCAAGAAATTCACTGCAATGGTGAACTTCTTACGAGGTGACAACTTAATATCCAAAAAGCAGTTGAAAATTTAACTTAGGAGAGGTTGGAACTGAAAGAGTGTATTCGATGTTAATTAGAATAGAGTCTAAATTATTCTCTGGTCTCTTGAGTTAGTGCAGGTTTTGTATGAATCTCTCAGGCTTCAGAGCTTAAGGAGTGTATGCACTTTTTTTTTTTTTTTTTATTGTGATTTGGGTGAAGGTTTACAGAGCAAATTCACTTTCCATACAGCAGTTCACATATACTTTGTCTCATGTCATTGACCACAGTTTACCACAATGCAACAGCTCCCCTCCCACTTCCTCCCTGTAGTTACCTCTTCCCAGTGTCCATCGCTCCATACACTCCTGTCCCCTGAGCTGTCTCACTGTGCATAAGCAGCCCTTCTTTCTCCCATGATTGTTCTCTCCAAGGTGTGTATCTACTTGAGGTAAATGTTCAACTCATATGCCTATATTTTGTTTGGCTGGAAACCACAGGTGTGGGTTCAATTCTAGACCTGAAGGGCAGCTAGGGGTCATAGTCTCAGTGGTTCCACCAGGCTCTACTGGACCAGCACACCTGGTCCCCACCTCTTTTTTTTTTTTTCTTTCTCCAAATGATTTTGAGTTTTGTTCCACATTGTTCCAGAGTGTATGCATGTATGCACTTTTCAGTGTGATTGATGCTTTTGCCTTTCCTGTATCATGTTTGAAAAAGAAAGAAAAAATGCAAAGCACTGATGAAAATATAACAGATGGGATTTATATTCATAAATAGAATTTAAAGTTAGGACAATGGAAACACGAATAGTTTTTATACTGGTTAGAAGAGTTTGAAACTGGTGAACTTTAATGACAAAGTATGCTAATAAATATATTTTTGTGGTGTTTTGAAGCCATCATTCTCACCTTGTAGAATAGCTGGTGAAGCAGATGAATTGGAAAGTGAGGTATAAATAAATGAGATGATGTCCAGGTCACCTCATAAGGTTGAGGAAGCTAGAGAAAGCAGGTCCTGTGCTCATCAGATCTTTGTATAGTGTCCCACAGACCACTCTTTATCGACTTTTAAAACTTTATATCTAAGTAATTTTGCTAATCACCTCCATTTCTTAGTAAAATGCCTCTATTTTAGTATTTTCTACAAAGCCTGAAGAAATAAATGTGCTGGTGTCAAATTAAGGCAAGCCTTTACAGCAATCTAAAAATAAGTTATTGAACCATTGTCATGAATTTGAGGTTTAGAGCTTTGAACTTCAAAGTGTGCATTAGTCATCCTTGATAAAATATAATTCTGGTGGCTGGCTCACTTAAGTCTGAATATTAATGTACTCACACAGCAGCCCTATGTCTTCGGGGGTTGTATGATATAAAGAAGATTAGAAACGGGGCTGGGAGCCCTTTTATGGGAAATGGTGCATAGGGTAACCTTTGCTTTACTTTACTATGGCCCAGTAAGGCCATAGCTTTTTAACTTTGAGGATGATAATTATTATATCTTTCATTTGAATTAGCTCAGCATTTTAGCAAACCTACGGGTCAGAGTAGAACTGCCCCATAGGGTGTCCAAGGCTGTAAATCTTAATGGAAGCAGACTGCCACATCTTTCTCCTGTGGAGCTTTAGGGGCGACCCACCTTTTGGTTAGCCGCCAGTGCCTTAACCACTACACCACCAGAGCCCTATATCTATACACAATGGATACAAATATATAATATATATATATATATATATATATATATATATATCTCCATTGCTCTTGATTCTGGCTTATAGTGACCCAATAGGACAGTAGAAGCAGACTGTCACATCTTTCTCTCATGGAACATCTAGTAAGGTCAAACTGCTGACACTTGGTTAGCAGTCCAGCGCTTAACTGTTGTATAGCCAGGATTCCTCTCTGTATATATTCGTAAATAAGTGTAGAGATAGAGATGGATAGCCTATGTATGTATGTATCTGTCTGTATAGATGCGCATAGCATAACATCTGTTCTGGCAACATCCAGCTGGATATATCCCTGGTCCCATAAAGTTTTAAGAATTCAGAAGATCCCGATCAGAGGATGGGATGTAGTGGACATACTTTACTAAGTACTGTAGATCCTGTCTGTCTCGCACTTGCTCTCTGGATCCAAATCTACCCTGGTCCTGGGCAGGTGGTGGTGGTGGTGGTAGTGGTGGTGGTTTGTGTGTGTGTCCCCTGACAGCCATCTTCAGCTGCTTGCCCCACTGTGCTCACCTCAGGCAGGGACTGTGCAGATGCTGCTGGACCACAGAGGGAGATGCCTGGTGAGGCTGCTGCCCCACTTGGCCAGGATGCTCTGCCCATCACGTCTGGGTCCCAAAGCCCAGTGGTCCAGGCTGCAGTAATTGCATCTGGAAGTGGACAGCAAGTATGCATCGAGGTGGGATCGGGCAGGACAGCAAGTGTGCACTGAGGCAGGGACCGGTCATGGCTGTTACAAGCCAGGCAGCTACCACATGGGACTGGTGAAGGTGGCACAGTTTTCATTCAGTCCTTTTGTGTGGCAGCAGCAGTGCAGTGGGTCCCAGCCCTGGCCTGCATGCCTTTCTCCTGTATATAGTAATGGTGTTCACACAGTGTCCAAGTCACATATCCCTATTTCATGGACATTAAGTGACATATACCTGTATAGAGAGAAATTGGTTGGTTGATTATAATGAATTGGCTCACGCAACTATGAAGACTGTAATTCTGGCAGGTCGGCCGGCTGGAGTTGATAGTGTAGTCTTAAAGCAGAATTTCTTCTCTAGGAAACATCAGCTTCAGCTCTTAAAGCCTTCAACTGATTTGACAAGGCCCACCCACATCGTCTTTTATGTAAAGTTGACTGATTTCAGATGCTAAACACACCTACAAAATACTTTCATAGCAACAGCTATATTAGTGTTTGATTAAATAAATGGCTGTTGCAGGCTAGCCAAGAGTCTCTGGGTAGTATAAACTGTTTATTCTTTTGTGACCTGTGTACATACGGTGCCCGCCCACATTTTCCACCTCTGGGGTTTAGTGGAAAAGGTCTATCCCACTTTCAATGTATGTTACCATCAGGTGGGGGCCTGTATAACTACGTGAATCAAAAAATGGGCCTCATCTCACCAACCCAGCACCAGAGACCCCTTGAGACATATGTGTCCTCACTAATTGTATCAAAATTTATATTACCTTAAAAAAAATTTTGTTTTTCATTTCATTCAAAATGAATTCCTTTACTGGAAACACATGGTTTCAGCAAAAAATTCAAAGCAGAAAATAATTTGGTTTTGAAATGGTTAACTAGTTTAGTTGCTAACTGGGAGATCGGTGCTTTGAATTCACCCAGATGACCTCGGAAGAAAGGCCTGACAATCTACTTCTGAAATATCAGCCTTTGGAAACCCTGTTGTGGGGCACAGTTCTACTCTGCACATATGGGGTTGCCATGTATCAGAATTGGCTTGATGGCAACTTGACATGTAAAACTAACCATCACAGCTGTTTTCAGTTGAATTTTTGAGGACATATTTCAGAAATGACTTGTTTACTTGTTGACTATATCTGACTTTATATGTTTTTTTTCATCTTAGTATCATCTTTTACTCTATGGAATTTTCTTGATCGTTTCCAACTTCTAGCTACTTTATTCTCCAACAGCTTCTAATCTTAAATTTGGCTGATTGAAGATTTATATGGAGGTGTGGTGAGAGAAAATGAATATCTAAAAGACTGTTTTTGTGGTTTAAAAATTTTCAAACACACAAAAGTATGTATGAAGTTTCAAACACACAAAAGTAGAATAACACAATGGACCCCCCCCCATATATCTACTACTCAGATTCCACAGTTGTCAGAGATTCCCACATTTGCCTTCTTTCCATTTATTTATAAAGTAAAGCCCAGCCCAGTCTTGTCATAATTTCCTCATATGTCAGTTTGCATCTCTGAAAAGACACAGACATTGTATAATACAATACCACTACCTAACAAAATTACCAATAATTCCTTAATATTATCAGTTACCCAGTCCATAATCGGATTTCCCTGCTTCTTAGAAATGCCTTTTTATAGTTGATTTGTTCAAATCAGGATCAGATAAGTTGTACATACTACATTTGTTCAAGGATCAGTTTTTAAAGCAGATAGTTAAGAAAATACATGGGGAGGCTCTAATCAAACCTCCCAATGATTTTATTTTCAGTTTCCTGTAACGTTCCTTTCCCTTTTATTTAAAACAAATTTTTCTTTTTGGCAGGGGATGGGAAGTAGGGGGAAAGCCACAAACTTGTATGTTAATTAAGAAATTAACATTATAGAAATAAACATTGGAAATACTAATCTAGAGATTTGCTAGATCGTATAGTTAGAGTGGCCTAGACAGGATCTTAAGAGCCCTGGTAGCACAGTGATTAAGTGCTTGGCTAGTAACCAAAAGATCAGCTGTTCAAACCCACAGGCTGCTCTGACTATTTTATTATCTGAAAGATAGATATGACAGTATGCTTCCATAAAGATTAAAGTCTTGAAAAACGTGTGGGGCAGTTCTGTTCTGTCCTATAGACTCGCTGTAGGAGCTCTGGTGGCATAACACCTAAGGCATTTGACTACTAGCAGTTCTAAACCTACCAGCCACTCCGTGGAAGGAAGACTGGGCATTCTGCTTCCGTAAAGATTTACTGCCTCAGAATCCCAAAGGGGGTTGCTATGAGTCAGAATTGACTCAGTTGCAGTGAGTTTGGTTATTATGGTTGATAGGGTCGCTGTGAGTCAGAATCGACTGTAGGGCAATAAGTTTGTGTGTTTGTGTGTGTTTTCCCTTAGCTTTTGCTTAACCTTGGTTAAACCAAATTTACTAGTTTCCAAGATAAGCTTGGAAATGTATATTGTTTCTGTGGGACAAGTTAGACTTTTTAATAAAATTTTCTAGATTCATCTGAAGAGATGTATATAACTAGTTTTGTGTTAAAGAGATTATTGAGTCCTTTGAACATTGTAGGAAAATTATCATTAATGATTTTATTTAAGATCCTAGAGTAATATGAAAATTTTTATATGGAACTGGCATTGCAATTTGATTTTAAAAATGCATTTGATTAGAAGTCTCCTTCTGGTACTCAGCCAGGCATTATTCAATAGAATAAATATATATTTATGGAGTCTCCTGTCAGGGCCTCTGTGTACAGTTGTGTATGTTGTATACTGCACAGTACAGGGTTAGGCCATTCATATGAGAGGCATCTTGTATATTAGGGCAGTTTCTGGCTGATGGGAATAAAGTGTCTTGAGTAAGGAGCATGTTTCTCTTTTTACAAAGGTTTCATATAGGCACTGACAGTGGTACTGTAGCTTGTGTTTCAATTTCTATTTAGAATTAAAGATTGGTTGAAATAGTTAAGAACAAACTATATAGTAATATCTTACCAATTTGGCAATTATTCACTTATTGGCAACCTCAGTTATCTGGAACAGAGTCCACATCCAAAAGAAAGTAAAATGGGCCAGTGAAGTGAAAATAAATTATGCAATCTATAAACTTTATCAGAAGGAAGACTGGGCAATCTATTTCTGTAGAGATACTGCCTCGGAAACCCAAGGAGAGGTTGCTGTGAGTCGGAACAGACTCAACGGCAGAAAGTATGAACTTTATGTTTTAGATATAACTAACAGCCAGTTATCAGCTCCCATCAAGTCGATTCTGACTTGTGGAGACCCCACGTGTGTAAGAGTAGAACCATGCTTTTTATAGGGTATTTATTGGCTGATTTTTGAGAAGTAGATGACCAGGCCTTTCTCTCAAGGCCTCCAGCCTTTCAGTTAGCTGAGCACGTTAACCGTTCACAGCCCTTATGGACTTTTAAAAAAAAATTATTTTTTTAAATTATTATTTTTTAAAATTATATTTGTTATATAAATAACAAATATTTGCCCTTTCATCAATCTTCATGTGTACAGTTAAATACATTTATCATGTTGTTCAACCATAAGCATTAACTATTCCTGAATTTTTCGGTCCCAGGGACTACATTTTATGTATACTTGTTCAGTTGGCTCTTCTGTACATAAAATAGATTTAATTGTATATATGCAATTCCAGCTCATTTATGTGGCTGCTAGCCCCGTAATTTAAAAATGGCAAATAGAGGGAATGGAGACTGTTATAGTTAGGTAGCTAGTAGATAGCTGATAACCAGATGCCCAATGGTAGAAGCAGAAAATCTGGAAAAAATAGACATGAGCTAAAACAAACAAATACAGAAAACCAACTGTAGCTAGGTTTCAAGTTTGTAAACGAAGATGTGGTCCTAACTTGGAGGCATCTAAGAATAATGCTCTCTTGCTACAAAATCCAGTTACCAGGTGCAGTTAAGTCCGATGCATGGCAACCCCATGTGTCTCAAGTGGAACAGCATTCCATAGGGTTTTCAGGGCTGTGGCCTTTCAGAAACAGATCACTACACCATTCTTCCAATGTGCCTCCAAACCGCCAACCTTTTGGTTAATAGTCAAGTGCTTAACTGTTTGCGCCACCCAAGGATTCCCAAAATGCAGTTAGTGGTATTCATAATAATGAACCACAGTTACCAGAAAATGAAAGAAGTTTACAATATATTTTAGAAAGCTTTTTATCAACAGCTAAAATATCAAAAATTGTTGGTGTTTAAAGAGAACTGAGTGCCTGGTTGTAATATCACTCAATAAGATGTGCTTCGTGTCATGTTCACCTCTGTGGAGCACTTCTATTTCTAATGATGACAGATAAATTTTTTCTGATATCTGGTGGCGTAGTGGTTAAAGCATTTGGTTACTAACCAAGTGGTTGGCAGTTCGAGCCCACCAGCCACTCAGCAAGAGAAAGCTGAGGCAGTCTGCTTCCGTAAAAGATTTAACAGCCTATGGGGCCACTCAACGCCATCCTGTAGGGTCATTATGAGTCAGAATTGACTTGATGGCAGTTTACTTGATTTTGGTTTTCTAGTCTGATTGTACTTAGAAATCTGTTTCTTTAAAAAAAAAAAAATGAGGTGAAGAAAATTATAAAGGTGTTTGCTATAGATTTTCCATTTGCAATGTTGACATAGAGTAATCACTCAAATATTTGTTGTCTAGAGAGGTGCTCAAACCAAAAAACCCAAACTCACTGCCATTGAGTCAATTCTGAGTCATAGTGACCCTGCAGGACAGAGTAGAACTGTCCCCATAGGGTTTCCAAGACTGTACGTCTTTATGGACACAAATTGCCACATCTTCTTCCACAGAGCAGCTACTGGGTTTGAATCACCAACCTTCCGTTTAGCAGTTGAGTGCTGTAACCGTTATATCAGCAGGGCTTCTTGAAGAGGTGCTCAGTTCTTTTTTTTTTTTTTT
>NW_006923239.1:54519-56078 GCF_000298275.1 Orycteropus afer afer | reverse complement strand
AAGTGTTCTCAGAGTGAAAAGATTGGGACTCGGTTCTCCTTTCAAAATATAGCAGCAATTTTGAAAGGTTCTGGAATGGATGTTTCTTCAGTTTCTTCTTTATCTTCATGATGGTAGTCACCTGAGATGGTTCTGTACTCCCTTAAAAGAGGGAACGTTTTTCTAGAACTAAAAGAGGAATTTAGCAAAGCTGCAGGATATAAGGTCTACACACAAAAATCTCTTGGATTTATATATGCCATCAATAAAAAATCTGGAAAGGAGATTAAGAAAACAACTCCATTTATGTAAGAGAATAAATTATATAGGAATAAATTACCCTGGGATGTGGAAGATTTATACAATACAAAAATATAATGCTGAGAGAGACTAACCCCTAAACCAAACCCACTGCCATGGAATCAATTCCAACTCATAGTGACCCTATAGGGCAGAGTAGAACTACTCTATAGGATTTCCAAGGCTGTAAACCTTTATAGAAGCAGACTGCCTCATCTTTCTCCCATGGAGCAGCTGGTGGGTTTGAAACACTGACCTTTCATTTAGCAATTGAATGCTTCAACCACTCTGTCACTAGCGCTCCTTGAGAGAGACTAAAGAAGACCTAAATAGATGGAAAGACGTTCTGTGCTCATGGACTGGAAGACTTAATACAGTCAAGACATCAGTGCTGCCCAGAGTCATCTACAGATTCAATGCAATCCCAACCCAATGTCAACAGCATTCTTTACTGAGGATTAGAAAGCCTAATCCTCAATTTTATATGTATGGAAAGACACGAGACTCCAAATAACCAATGCAATTTTGAAGACGAAGAACAAAGTAGGAGGCCTCACACTTTCTGACTTCAACACATGATCTACATTGATACTAATCAAAACAGTGCAGTACTGGTTTAGTGGTAAACACATAGACAAATAGAATAGAACTGAAAGTCCATAAATAAATTCCATCATCTGTGGTCAATTGGCTTTTGACAAGGGAGCAAATCCGTTCAATGGCGAAAGAACCATCTCTTCAACAAATGGTGCTGGCACGACTGGATTTCCACATGCAGAAAAATGAAACTTGACCCATATGACACTCCATACACAAAAACTAATGCAAAGTGGCTCAACCTAAATGTTGAATCTAAACCGTAAAGTTCTTGCAAGAAAATACAGGAGCAAAACTTTGTGACCTATTTTAACGATATAAAACCATGTGTCATTTAATGTCCACAAAACATTCTGTGAAATAGGATGTTACATGATTTGGACATTAGTGAACACCCTATTATATACAGGCAGTTCCCAGATTATGAGAGAGTTCTGTTCTTAATTTTGTTTTTAACTGCAATTTGTAAATATGTACGAACAGTTAGGTATGGTTTGGTTCTAATGTCAGTCAAATGTTTGTCTTAGTAAACAGTATATTGTGTACCTTTCTCTGCATAGAAACATGAAAGAAACCCTTCCAGGTATACTGATACAGCCTTAACATAATAATACAGTAACAATAATAATGTTTTCTGGAGCTCTGGTAGCATTGTGCGTAAGGCACTTGACTGCTAACCAGAA
>NW_006923239.1:48942-53272 GCF_000298275.1 Orycteropus afer afer | reverse complement strand
ATCACTATGGAAGTAGATGGCCTAATCTTCCTTCTGAGGAGTGGTTGATGGCTTTGAACCTCCAGCCTTCTTGTTCGCAGTCAAGTGCCTTAGACACTATGCTACCAGCGCTAACTGAGGGTAGGTTAGTGAAAGAAGTGGGCCATTACTCATATGCCACAGACTCTAACTGATCTTACTGAGATTTCATATATTTTCTTGAGTCAATATTTCCTCATTTTCTTTATGCCATTAGTGAAATTTATAGGGCATTTAAATTGCTTTCTTTTTCATAATTTTCTCCATTTATGGCTTTTCGCTGGGGAGTGAATCTGCAGAGCTCCTCCTGTTGCCATTCCAGAAGTTCTCTCTAAATCTGACTTTTTTTATTTAGCATGTTCAAAATATTCAGAAAAAAAAAAGGTATAAGACCTTTCTCAGAAGCCAGGAGTTAGAAACATCTGATGTTGATGGTTAGAACCATCAACTTTGTGTAAGAAATCCTAAGCAAGTGACTTAAGAACAGATGGAGGCTGTTCAACTGGCACCACGCAGTCCACAAAAGCATTGTTCTCCATCCTACTTTGGTGAGTTGTGACTGGGATCTTAAAAGCCTGCAAGCAGCTATCTGAGATACAACAATTGGTCTCTCCTCGTCCAAAGCAAAGAGTGAAGAAAATCAAAGATATATGGAAACAATAAGTGCAAGGGACCAATGGACCACGGGAAACAGCTTATATGACCCTGAGACCAGAACTAGACAGTGCCCAGCCACCAATGCCAACTGTTGGGAAAGGGTCAAAATTGGAGATCCTGGATAAAGTGTAAGAAGTACTGTGGAACAAAATTTAAAAACATAAAAAAGACCAGGATTACTGGTCAGATAGAGACTGGTGGAACCTCCAGGACTATGACTCCAAGTCACCCTTTGGGCCTGGAATTGGGCTCACTCCTGTGGCTCAATTCTCAGCCAAACAATAGACAGGTATACAGACTAAACAACTACACCAGGGAGATGCATTCCATACGATAATCAACCATGGGAGATAAGAAGGGTAGCATTTGCACAGGGAGAAATCTAGGTGGGCAGGAATGTATAGGTGAGAAGGACACAGGGAAGGGCTAAACACAGGAGGAGGTAGAAGGACAGCATTACATTGTGGGATTGTTGCAAAACAAAATGTATATGGACTGTTGAATGTAAAACAAATCTGCTTTGTTAAATTGCACCCAAATCACAATAAGAAGTCTTTAAAAAAAAAAGAACAGATGGAGGCTGATGTATGAAGACATGACATACATCGCCTGCAGGCAGAAGTTATTCCAAAAATAAATAAATAATGTATCAGCTGGAACTTTGAGGGGAGAGTGTGAAAGGAGGCTATGCAAAACTGTGCCTTGATCCAAGCATTCAGTATGCAAAATGATCAAATTCAGAGCAAAAGTATATGTAATTAGACTTTAAAAAATAGAAGTTTGTAATAAGATTAAAATAGTGGTGCCTTTTTTTCCTCTCTAACTCTATATTGTAAAAGTTGTTTTTAATTAAAGGGATTATTTTATATGCTCTTTAACATGCATATTTCACAATAGAAAACAAAAAGTGGCTAACCATCATACGTGAAAAACCACACTATCAGTCAATGGACAAACACAGCAGCTCCATCGTGTGGGCTTTGAGATACATTGCGAAAAATTTATCTTAGAAAAATTGCTGTGAAATAATTAAAGTGAACAACAGGATGTGTGATGCTACCCTTTGAGTATAAATTTCATATGTCCTAGCACATTTTCATATTCCTAGACTATCTTGAGAAGAATACACAAGAACTTGATTGCCTCTAGAGGGGAGAATGGAGTGGGTGAGGACAAGGCTGGGAAGGAGATTCACTTTTCACTGAGTACTTTTTTGTGCCTTGTTGTTGTTGTTGTTATGTGCCGTCAAGTCGGCCCTGAGTCACAGCGACCCCTCCTTGGGTTTCTGAGGTGGTATCACTATGGAAGTAGATTGCCCAAACTTCCTTACAAGGAGTGGCTGGTGGGTTTGAACCACCAGCCTTCTGGTTAGCAGTCAAGTGCCTTAGGCACTACACTACTAGAGCCTTATGAATTTTATATTATGGGCATAGATTCCCTATTTGTGGTAGTTAAGGTTGTGTGTCAACTTGGCTAGGCCGTGGTTCTGAGTGTCTGGGCAGATGGATAATAGTTATTCCCCATGATGAGACTGTAATCACTTCCATGGTGGAATCTGCAGTGAGCAGCTAAGGAGTTGCCTTCAGGGTGTGGCCTGCTTCCGGTACATAAGGAGAAGCTTTGAGGAAGGCCTCTAGCTTTTTGGCACATTTGGATCCTGCATTTGGCCAAGTTTTCATCCAGTGGCCTGCTGTGTTGCCTGCCAATTTTGGAATCATTCCTGGACTTGAACCAGTGCCTGTTGATATTGGGATTGTGCCATCCTACTTAGTAGTCTTGGGTTTGTCAGCCTCAGCAGCCAGCAGCTGCCTGAGTTAGAAGATGCCTCTAGCTCCAGTGGGCCTGGAACAAGAGGTACAGTTGAAGCCCAAGGTCGAGGAGCTTTCACCCAGCCCCTAGAGCCAGCACTCTGCATTCAGACTTCTAGCCTCCTACACTGTAAGAGAAGAACTTCCTGTTTGTTAAGCCATCCACTTGTGGTATTTTTGTTATAGCAGCATTAGAGAACAAAGATACTATTCAAAAACTAAAATGTCCATTTTCAAAAGATGAACATCTGCATCACAACCTTGGAGAGTGGGCAATCTTATCTGTTGGTGGCAGCAGTGAAGCCCTGGCCATTCCACTTCCCATTTCACAATTTAGGCTGCAATAAAGCTCTGGTCATCTCAGCTTCAGTTCCATAACTAGGACCCAGTGGGTGGACTGATTGTCTGGCAGCAGGAGCAGCAGTGAAGCCTCAAGTTGGCACACCCCCTCGTTCACAATTGGGGCCCCAGTGGGCAATCTGATCTCCCTGAAGTGGCAGCAGCAAAGACCCAGGCTATTCCAACCCCCACTCCACAACTGAGGCCCCTGCAGGCAGTATGATCTGTGAGCAGCAGTGGAATCGAGAGGAGCCCAGATAATACCAGAAGTACAAAGCAGACAAGAATCACACCGCATTCTATAAACCAAACAGCAGTTTAGCTTAATTAGTAAAGAGCGTCTGCCTTGAGCAATGAGCTTCTTTAAAGAACTGTCTTATGTGATCAGATTGACAACAGCAATATAAAATAGATAGAGACTTAGGGGGCATTGAGTTTATGTTAATGGGGGAGAAACCATTTGAAAGAGGAAGATGAGAATGGCTGCACAACTTAAAACGTGTAATCTATGTCATTGAATTGTACATGAAGAAATTGTGGAATTGGTGTGTGTTCTCAACAAAAACAACAAATTAAATTAAAAAATTAAAAACAAAACAAATAGATGGGCTTCCTCTTGCTGGGTCTCAGTCTCCAGATTTAGGGGCTGGGAGTTGCTTTAACTGGACACTTTCAAAAGAGAAAGACAAAATAAGAAGGACATTGCAAGGTTTCAGAAAGCTAAAGTGTTATTGGAACTAAAGTCCACAAAAGTAGGACAGAAACTGTATCTAAATCTAAAGTGAGGAAGAGTGCCTGCTAAAATATTTTTATATAGGATCAAGAATCTCTTAACATGATAACCAAAAGGTCCAGGTTATAAACAAAAATCACCTGTTATTCCCAAAGCCAGGAAAAGCACAACTTTAATGAGAAAAGACAATCAAAAGGTGCCAGTGTGAATCATATGTTGAAATTACCTGACAAGCAATTCAAAGCAGGCAACCAAATTTTGTACATATGGTCACTTGCAACAAATGAAAAATAGAAAATATGATCAAGGAAATAGAAGTTATAAAAAAAAAAGCAGCAAAGGGAAATTATCAACTGAAAAACACACCACCAATAAATCTTGGTGAATGGGCTTGATAATACAGTGGAGGCGAGAGAAGATACAATCCACAAAGTTGAGAACAGGCCAACAGAATTTACATGATCTGAATTAAAGAAGAAAAATAGATTTAAAAAATGAATATATACCTGTGGGACATTAACAAAAGATCCAACATTCGTATCATCAGAATCCCAGCAGGAGAGGAAAAACAGTGTAAAACTGAAAAATACTGTTAAAAAGTAATGGCGGAAAACTTACCAGATTTTGCAAAAGACATAAACATAGAGATCAAAGAAGTTGAGTGACTCCAAAATAAGATAAACCCAAAGAATTCTACAAAAGACACATCATTTGAAAAGTCACATTATAATTACACTTCTGAAAACTAATGACAAAGAAAAAATATTGAAAGCAG
>NW_006923239.1:17229-20408 GCF_000298275.1 Orycteropus afer afer | reverse complement strand
TTTATTCTGGTAAGACACATAGAACAAAAAATTTGCCATTGGAATCATTCTTAAGTGCAAACTTCAGGGGCGTCAATTATGTTCACCATGTTGTACAACCCTCACCCCATTGATTTTCCCAAGTATTTTGCCCCCCAAACAGAGACTCTGAACTCCTTCAGCATGGACTTCCCATTGCCCTGCTCCAGCTCTGAGACACCACTCATCTACTGGGTTCCATGCATTCGCCTTTTCTAGATATCACACAGGTGCCCTGGTAAAATAGTTGTGCTTCTGTGTCTGGCTTACTTCACTCAGCATAATATTAAACTCTTACTCTTGAACCTGATAAACAATGATAAACACGAGATCAATGTCATTCAGAAACTTAGGTGCTAAAGCCCATTAAACCCTTTATTAAAGGGAATAGCATCTGAAAAATTCCAAAAGAAACAGAAAGATGAGCTTACCCGTCCCCACTGGAGAACGGGAGCACAAAAGTGCCATACCCCATGCCCCCATCCACCCGGCCCTCTACTGCTTAGTGTGCTGACCATCCTCTTCAAGCAGAGCATGAGGGTCAGCCTCAGGGCTTATGGTACAGAAGATGCTGGATGGGGCCCTGGGATAAAGTTCACAACCCTCGTGGGAGCCCTGGCTGCTTGGCCTCTCCCCTCAGAGCCTCTGCAAACTGGGATGGGAAGGAGCCAGGCTCAGTGCCACTGACCATGGCCAGAAACTCCAAGACTTTCACCTTGCTGGCTTCTGCATAGGCCCCTAAGCCCCACAGGGTTCTGAGTAGTTGGGAAGGCTGGTGAGCCTCCCCCTGTACTCCAAGCACTTCTTGTGCACCCAATCCTTGGTGAGGAGCCTCTGGGGCTCCCCGTAGAAGGAGTGTTCCCTCCAAGCATAGACTCCCATCATGCCCAGTGCGTTCCAGTTTTTGTCCTCATTGATGCAGCTGCCCTCCAGGGAGATCATGCCCAGGACCAAGATGAGGAAGCTGGTCTTGGACATTATTGGGGCACTACTCAGGGGCATCCCATCATAGGTGAGGCCCAGTGTGGGGACCAGGATGTGGACGTAGCCTGTGGGGCCTGCTTCCCATGTCAACACCAAAGACCATCAGCTGCAGGACCTCCGTGGCCCTCCTGAAGATCAGGAGGACATGGCTCTTGTACTTTCTGATGACCAGAGCCAGCATTTCTGCCTTCATGGTGGGCTCCTTCCTGTGATATTTGAGGAAAAGGAACTTCACCTAATGAGTCACCTTCTAGCCCAGCAGGCTTCTGCACCAGGGCTCAGTGTCCGGCAGGGCCTGGGTGGTGCTGGTGCCATCCTCCAGCTGGCTGGCAGTGCCCTCTGCTGAGATGGGCACTGGCTTGGCTGGGGTGGCAGTTGGGGAGGAGCAGGCTTCCTGAGGACTCTGGGGTGTACTCTCTGCTCTGGCAACAGCCCCTTCCTCTGGGAAGCCTGCGATCAGGGTAGAGCTGGGGGAGGAGGAGGAGGACTAGGGCTGTGTGGCCATCTCCCCCTCAGCACCAGGAACCTGTGCCTTCTCCAGGCTCAGGTCCTGAAGGCCTTGCTCAAGCTCGCAGGGCTGACTCTCTGGCCAAGATGCACGATGACTCTTGTCAGGGAGAGCAGATGGGAGGGTGCATGATGGGAGCCCACAGGCTTGCAAGAGAGACAGAGGGAGAGTATGAGCAGCCTCCTCTTTGAAGTTTACCTTCGTGGCTCTGACAAAGGCCAACTTACAGGTCTTGTCCAGGGCCTCACAGGTCTCCTTCCCTCCTGTCAGCCTGTCCACTAAGACCCTGAAGGTGAAAGTGACACACTTACTCAGAGTATAGCCCGAGTTTCCCTGGCTGACAGTGTGGTGGGTGGAGTTAGAGGTTATATGGTCCCTTCTCTTCCTAGGTGGATGGGACCTTGGGACAGGTTCAGAGTCCTCACCTTGACTCCAGGTAAATCCTGGCTATCCTCAGCTCTGGTGATCTTAGGACTCGAGCCTCAGTCCAAGGCCCTCACCATCTGGTTCCTGGTGCTCCTGTGAAAGGAACTGAGGGGCAACTTATATTGTAAGCTCAGCACTGGCAGGTGGGGTGGGGTCAGTTCTGTGAGGTCCCCATAGTTCTAAGTGAGATAGTCCACTCAGTGCTCACTCATGGTCCCCATCTTAACATCTAGTAGGACAGGGATTGTCCCTCTAGTGACCTGGCATCACCCCCTCAAATCAAGGCCCTCACCTCCCTGAGACTCCCAAGGCAGAAGTGAAGAGGACTGGGATTTTCCAGAGCTGACATCAGCACCTGGGTCCAGTCTGTTCTGGGATGGAGGGTACCCTGAGACCTCCCTCAGCACATTCACCTTTAACCTTGCCAGGGTCTGGACGATCTGTATTCCCTTCCACACCTCACTTGACAAGGATACCCCCCCACCCCCACTTATCAGCACATCAGAGCATGCCACATCTGGCCTTCCCCCCTTACCAGGGCCTCCCAGGACTGAGAACAGGACCAGTCAGACTCTGTGGGGTGCCTTCTTTGTTAAGGTGGGCAGTACTTTCAGTTCTCACCGAAGTTCCACACCTTGACTCCTGGCAGTGCCTGGAATCCTTCCCTGTGCTGACCAGATGTGGGTCTCCCTACTGACCACTTGCCACCTTCCTGAGATCCTGGAGACAAAAGTGATTGTGTTCCACCTCTACAGATCCATGCTTGGGGTCTCTCGGGGCTACAAGCAGGAGCAAGACAGGTTTTAGTGGGTTTCACTATGTCTACAGTGTGTGGAGTGTCAGTCCACCAGGAAGGTCTCATTGACTACAACACACCCTGGCCCCTCCTCCTCTGACAGTCTGAGGCCACTGCCTCTCTAGCCTCACATCCTGGGGTGGAATTGAGGGGTAACTAGGAGCTCCCAGTGCTGACATCAGAAGCAGATTATCTAGGGACCTCTCTGTTCTGAGATCCAGGGTCCCCTCAGTCCTCACCTGGATGCATGGCAGGGCCCAGATGCCTCTCTTCTGATGATCTGAGACTGCTCCCTCATGTGGCGCTCTGCCCCTTGGCAAGTCCTGGCTGAATTGAGAGGTACTGCCAGTCATTGAGGGAGCTCTGGTAGCATAGTGGCTAAAGCACTTGACTGCTAACCAGAAGGCTGGCGGTTCAAACCCACCAGCCACTCCTCGGAAGGAAGGT
>NW_006923239.1:12080-16724 GCF_000298275.1 Orycteropus afer afer | reverse complement strand
CCCAACCTTCCTTCTGAGGAGTGGCTGGTGGGTTTGAACCGCCAGCCTTCTGGTTAGCAGTCAAGTGCTTTAGCCACTAATACCCCCTCAGAAACCCAAGGAGGAGTCACTAAGAGTAGGACCTGATCTGACGACAGTGAGTTTTGACTTAGGTCCTTGAGCAATTCAGGTATCTTCTGGGACTGACAGCAGGGGTGGATTCCCCTGGGACGCAATTGATTCTGAGACCAAGGTTGCCTCAGTCCTTACCTGGATGCCTGGCAAGGCCTAGATCGCCCCCCCCCCCAATGATTTGAGGCCTTCCCCCTCTCATGACGCTGTGCCCCCTTAGATCCCAGGACCACATGGAGGGATACACCTAGGTGTTGAACTATTCTGGAATCTTTTAGGACTGACAGTGGGGGGGTGGATTCCTGTGGGGGCCTCTCTGTTAGACCAAGCCCCCATCTCACATCCAGGACCGAATTAAGTGGTAGTCCCAGTCGTTCAGCTATTCCAGGGTCTTCTAGGACTTCTAGGTGGGTGGATGGGTAGGAATTCCTCTGGGGCACTATCTGTTCTGAGATTTGGGTTCCCTCAGTTCTCACTTAGATGCCTGGCAGGGCCTGGACCTCTCCACTTTTATGATTTGAGGCTGCCGTCAGATGATGCCCCAACCATCTCAGATACTGGGGCGAATTTAGGGGTAGCATTTGACTGCTAACCAGAAGGCTGGTGGTTCAAACCCACCAGCCACTCCTTGGAAAGAAGACTGGCCAATCTACTTCGGTAGAGATACCGCCTCGAAAACCCAAGGAGGGGTCACTATGAGTCGAATCGACTTGACAGCAGTGAATTTGGTTTAGTTTTGGGGCCCTCCCAAGACTGACAGCAGGGTCAGATTCCTCTGGGGACCTCTCTATTCTAATATTCAGAGGGCCCCTCAGTCCTTACCTTGTGTTTTGGGAGGACCTGGGCTCACGGTTCTAACCCTCAGACCAGCCTCACCTCTCTGACTCCTGGCCAGAAACTAGGAAACAGCACTTTTGGGGGCCTCCCCTTCCAGGGATCTCCTAGAGCTGTGAGCAGGGGCATTTTTATTAATGATAATACCTGAGCCCTTCCCTTCTACTGACCTGAGGATGTATCCTTCAGACCAGGGTCCCTATCTCCTGAGACCCCCAAAGAAGGAAATAGTAGGGAATAGCATCTCCGTCTGACAGCCTTGCTCGGGATATCCCAGGGCTGACAGCAGGAGCCAAGCAAAATTGGGGTAATCTCTATTCTGGGATTGGAGGTCCCTTCAATGTTCCCTCAGGTTCTGACATTGACTCCTGGGAGAGCCTGGGACCCCTCCCTCTGCTGACCTGAGTCTGATCGCTTCAGACCAAGGCCGTCACCTTCCTCAGACCTCCACTCATTCCAGGAGGAAATCAGGGGCTGCCACATCTCCATACTCTGAAGGCCTCCCAAGACTAGGGCAAGGTAGTCCTGGGGTCCTCTCTCTTCTGGGGTGGGTAGATCCTTCAGTGATGTCCTAACTTTGCAGGGCGAGACTTGGGTACTCTCTGTTGTGGGGCTGGGGCACCCCTTAATGGCCTGCTTGCTCCCCCTTCTGTGAGACTCCAGTCTGTGCCTAAAAAGGCCCGGGGCTGGGGTGGAGATCTTCCAAAGAGGCACTTCTTACAGGCTGCTGACTGCTGGGATTCCTGTGATGGTACCTGTACCCCTGAGGCCCCAGAGCCGCACCCATCCATTTCCCAAGAGCTATGATGTCTCTGACCCCAGGATATAGAGGACAGCTGTGCAAGTGGCTCTGTTGGCATTGGGATTTCCTGTTCCTGGGACCCAGCCTGGAGCCCCCATGGTTCCTGCTGCTGTGCCCACACTTGCCCACTCCCTCTGGTACCTGGGGCTTTGCCTATCCTGTTTTCCTGCTAACAACTGCTCAATCCAAGATAGGAGCCAACAGTACCTGCTGTTCAGGTGCAGGTGGCTTTATTCGAAAGTCTGCAGTTTTGAGTCTCCTTGTATCATAGTTGTGATTCTGGTAGAACTGGCAGGAGATGCAGTAGCCTTCTAGTATGTCTCCTGTTGTTGTTGTTGTTATGTGCCATGGAGTCGGACCCGACTCATAGCGACCCCTCCTTGGGTTTCCGAGGCAGTATCACTACAGAAGTAGATTGCCCCATCTTCCTTCCGAGGAGTGGCTGGTGGGTATTTCTCCTAGTGGCTGGTAAATAATACTCATTGCTATGTGAATAAGTGGGAGCTCTGGTAGCATAGTGGCTAAGACACTTGCCTGCTAACCAGACAGCTGGCGGTTCAAACCCACCAGCCACTCCTCGGAAGGAAGGTTGGGCAATCCTACTCCGTAGTGATACTGCCTCGGAAACCCAAGGAGGGGTCGCTATGAGTCGGGTTTGACTCGACGGCAAACAACAACAACAATGTGAATAAGTGAGTGACCAATCGCTATGATTATGAGTTATTATTTAAATGACTCCCTGTGTAATGCCCCACCTTTGATGAAACCTTGGCAAAATGAGTGTGAAGTTCTGACATCTGAGTTGATCCACAAGGTTGTCCAATTAGTCACTCATAGTGTTCCTGAACTGGGAGTTTGAGCTTCTAAGGGCAGCAGCAGGTTTGGGGTGGAGGGATAAGACATCAGGATGCTCTATCGAGGTCCAGAACATCTTCAGGCCAAATTAGGATGTGGACAAGAACTGGTCTCCAAAGACTGAAGGCTGTGATGAGCATTAGCCACTCCTGTGAGCTAGACAAGGGACAAGCCAGAGCTGAGCTTGGGCTCCAGGGAGAGGCCCAGGGGCAGCCACCCATGCAGCACCAGGGCTGCAACAGGGACACAGCATGTTGGGTTTGGAGGGAACTGTTGGATGTGGGAGCGTGCTGTGCCAGGGCAACAGAGGCTGCCGGGCTCCAGTAGCTAAAGTAACCCAGTGTCCACCACCACCCTTCCAGGGGACGTTTCCAGAGCCCAGCATCCTCGGAGCAGCTGCGCATGTGGGACAGCACCACCCCCAGGCCCAGGACATCATGACCCAGGCAGTGCAGGCACATAGGTGGTCCCCATGTCTATCAGTGTGGGCTGGCCCTGACTTTTCAGGGTGCCCTGGGCTTGCACCCTGAGTGTTGCTTTGAGGCCTCTCAGCCATAGTGCTGCTCTCCTGTTAAGCCACCCAGTTCCCTCAGCCATGGCTAGCACTCAGCTCTGAGCTGCAGCCTTCTTGGCAAGGGGCTAACATCCTGTCTGGCCTTACCAGCTCCCCACTGTGTCAGATACCTTTGGCAGGGGTTCTACATCCTTCGTGAGCAAAGAAGGCATCCAGCATTCCAACTTGCGGCTGAACAGAGGGATGGGGCTGGATTGGGGGCAGGGCCAGGCTGGGAAGCTGAGGGAAATTCGACAAAAGAGGGGGCCAGGCCAAGGTTGTCCAGCCGCCCGCCTGAGGGTCGCTGTAATGGGCCCCTGTGGACCTCATACCCCCTGGGCCCCGGGCTTGGACTGCCACCTGCCATGTGTCTAGCGGCCAGCCTGGCCAGTGGAGTGAGCCCACAGGTGACCCTCAGCCACCCAGCAGCTAAGCATGAGAGGCTGCCTGGGCACAAGGACTGCACCGCCAAGCCCAAGTTCAGATGAGGGGTGTGGCCCTGTGTGACCCATCCTGTCCAGGAAGCTGGGCCCCTGGAGGAGGATTTGCTGGAGGGTCTGTGAGCGCTAAGCCTGCTGCAGCCCTGCTGGCCTCTCATGTAATGTCCCTTCCTAGGGGCTCCCTGGTGCACTTGTCCTTCCAGGTCACATGTCTCTTCAGTCGGCCTAGAATCTTTCAGAACTTTTTTCAGAACATGTCTGAAGATGCGCTTTCTGGCCACGTTTTAATCTTTGTGAATCCACACGGACAGTGAATGGTGCAGTTTTTCTTTTGTTCTCCTGAAAACCTGTCATTGTGGATGGCTCGTCTCATACCTTAAAACTGTGCCAGCCTGGAGTACTAGGCTGCTAAGACCGCAGTAACAAATTCCTATGAACTAGATGGCTTAAAAATGGCCACAATTTATTCTCTCACAGTCCAGAGACCAGGAGTCTGATATCAATGCATGGGCCAGCAATACTTTCTCCAAAGGCTCTAGGGAAAGACTTTTTCTTGTCTCTTGCAGCTTCTGGTAGCCTTTGGCTTTCAGGTGCATCTTCACACGCCCCATCATCCCCCTGTGTCTGTGTCTCTACTCCTCTTTTATATGGAAACCACTCACATGGGACCAGGCCCCACCCTACTCATTTTATCTCCTGTTAACCTAAATGATAACATCTTCAAAGATCTTATTTCCAAACAAGGTCATGTTCACAGGGAGCAGGGGTCAGGACTTCCACATCTCTTTGAGTTATACAACTCAGCCTACAACACACTGCACAGCTTGCTCTGGAATGAGATGGTGTGAAAATGGCCTAGAGTGCCTGGCAGGAAATGGAGGGCGGGGAGAGCAGACAGTGCCTGCAGCTGCTAGACCCTGAGGAAGAAAGCATTGCTCCTGCAGACAGGGGCACCCAGTTTGAGGTGAGGAGAGGGGAAAACTGCATCTCTCATGGGCCCTGATGACTGTTTTGCTCCAGCATTCATTTCACGAGCACTGCCTGAGTAC
>NW_006923239.1:6993-11795 GCF_000298275.1 Orycteropus afer afer | reverse complement strand
CAACAACAACATATGATGGGAACTCTGGTGGTGTAGTGCCTAAGGCATCTGACTGCTAACCAGAAGGCTGGCAGTTCAAACCCACCAGCCACTCCTTGGGAGGAAGACTGGGCAATCTACTTCTGTAGAGATACCACCTCGGAAACCCAAATAGGGGTTGCTATGAGTCAAATTGACTTGACGGCAGTGAGTTTGGTTTGTTTTTTGTTATAGTTAGTGATATGTACTACATGTAATGTTGCAGCACGTAATTTGCTGATGTCATCATTCTCAGATGTTCACTCACAGATGTTCAATGTTATAAATTATTGCTCAAAATACTGTTGTATAGCAAGCTATGAAAACTAAAAAAAAAAAAAAAGAGGTTGACTTAAGTCAGAACAGACTTGAAACAGAGTCATCTGAACAGAAACCCATTGTAAGTCAGAGACTACCTATATACCAGCTCCAGGGACACAGTTAGAGACAGGGAGTTTCAGGGGACCCTTGGGCTCAGTTCTCGAAGCACAGAGACCGGAGAGAGAACGTGTGTGACTGCAAGGAGGCCAGGGCAAGGAAGACATGGTCGATGGGGCTGGAGAGCAAAATCACTGAGGATGGAATGGAGACCATGACGAAACCATCTAACCACATGACAACCATATGGAGATGACACTCCACATGGCCTGGTTCTGTGTGCTATGTTCAGTTGACTTCTAAGTCCAGCACAGGCAAGGTTGACTTCTGTCCTGCCCCCAGACTGGGCTTCTGCCTGACGGGAGGCTGCTTCAAAGACTCCACGGAGAATTTCTTAGAAACTCTGGGAGTTGTTTAGGCTGCTGGCTGGAGCCCAGGGCTCAGTCGTGTGACCCAGGACATGTGGCCACCATTTAGCGAGTGCTGCTGCCTGCCCAGGATAAAGGGAGGAGAGGCTGGGCCATACCCCTCTAACACAAGGGTGTGCGGGAAGCTGGACCAGTTTTCTCCCGAAAGGCCCACCTCCCTCCTGGTTTCTGTGCCTTCACACGTGTTGTTCCCTCTACCTGAGATCCCCTTTCCTCCTTCCCAGGCTGGACACTTGTTTGTTTCTTCAGACTCGGCAGTCTCCACTCCGGAAACACATCGTGCACAAAGATGTGCCTTGATTTTCACATCAGCGTGTTCCCTGTGCCCTCCACAGTGTCTGGCACAAACCCAGCACCGAATATGACGGAAAGAAAGAAGGTTACAGGCTGACCCAGCTGAAAGGGTGCACTGAGGGAACAAGGAGAGGAAGGGGTTGGGGCAGAGTGCCTGGGAGGAATGTGACAGGAAGCTGATGTGGAAGCAGTCAAAGGGGAAGACAATCCACGAGAGGAGACTCAGGCAGGGGAGGAGGGCAGAGGAGAGGAGAGGGAGTTGCCTGGGCAGCTGGCTGGTGACTTCTGGCAGGCACCTCGGGGCCTGGCTACAAGTGCCTAGCTTGAGTCTTCCCTCAATGTCTGGGTCACTCTTGGGTCTGTCCTCTTTGGGCTTCTGTGCAGGGTGGGATACTGAGCAAGGGGTCTGCTGGAGTGGAGATGAGATGGACACCTGGAGGCACTGTCTCTCATTTCCAGCAGAGGACTGGCCTGGACCTGTAGGAAGTTGAGGCAGTCCAGGTATGTCCACCTCTCAAAGGTGAGGAGATGAGGCCTTGAGGTAGTCCCATTCCTCCCCTACATCTTCACAGAGAGACTCATGTGCCTCTCCCTTGGTAGTCTGGCTTTTCAGAGAAAAGGAATACATTGACAACGGGTTTGTGTGTCAGCGGCCTGCTCCCTGGGCTAGGCATCCCCCACGGCCTGCTCATCTCAGCGGGAACTTCTAACGCGGAATCTGCAAAGTGGCAGTGCAGCTCCAGACTCTCAGGAACCTCCCTGAAGTCCCACTGGCCGGTGAGGCTCTTGGCTCTGAGCAGCCTATCTGAGCCCTGTCTGTGAAAGCTATTGAAAGGGCGATGGTGCTTGTTATCTGAGTGGCTGAACTGCCCAGCCATCTCACACTTGATGCCTTTTCTGGGCAAGGCTATCAGTAACTAACATCACCAGTACTGCCTCTTTCTACCAGAGCATGGACTGTGGGGTCAGCCTGCACCAAGTTGCATCTTTGCTCCTCTACCCTCAGTAGCTATGTGGCTCCAGGCACATCACACAAGCTTCTCTGTGACTCAACTTCCTCTTTTGTACTTAACTGTTCACTGGGAACCTCCTCAGGGCTGGACACTGGCTTCCACCCAGAGACTAGGCAGAGAAGCTGGCCCCAAAAGTCTGGGACAGGGTCCCAGAGATTCAGCAGCTGACAAACCTGCTCCAAGTTACTCATCCTTGAAACCAGCTTATATAATAACATCCTTTCCCCAGTGGGTGTTGAAAAGGCTAATTACCACTTGTGAGATGTTTCCAAGTTCTCAGCAGAAAGGTGATATATCATAGCAAAACATGACTATCACCACTGTGATCCCCTCAAGGTGCCCCCAGGCTGGCCACATAAAATTGCTATTGCTGAATCTCTGCTAATGTAACAAAGTCCGACTAGTATCCATAATGACACTAGATTTTTGCCCAAGCTTTTGCTGTGCTCATGAAAATCTCTTCAACTGACCGGGAGTGAAGACGGTACACTAGGTCACCTGTGGGCCTGTCCTTCTCCATTAGGCTATTGGGTGCCACTGAGTCAGTTCCTACTCATAGTGACCTTATGTCCAACAGAACGAAATGCTGCCTGGTCCTGCGCCAGCCTCACAATCACTGCTGTCTTTGAGCTCATCGTTGCAGACACTGTGTCAATCCACCTCGTAGAGGGTCCTCTTTCTTGCTGACCCTCTACTTTCCCAAGCATGATGTCCTTCTCCAGGGACTGGTCCCTCCTAATAAAAGAACGTGAGACAAAGTCTCACCACCCTTCCTCCTAAGGAACATTTTGGCTATACTTCTTCCAAGACAGATTTGTTCATTCTTCTGGCTATTGAAAATAGCATGACTTGGGTCAGGCACACCTCAGTCCTCAAAGTGACATCTTTGATTTTTAACACTTTAGTCCTTTGACAGCTTCTTCCATGGGTGTTGATTGCGGATCCAAGTAAAAGGAAATCCTTGACAACTTCAATATCTTCTCCATTTATCATGATGTAGCTAATTATTGATCCAGTTGTGAGGACTTTTGTTTCATTTATGTGGAGGTGTAATCCATACTTCAGACTGCAGTTTTTCATCTTCATCACTCAGTGCTTCAAGTCATATGCATTCTCAGCAAGCAAAGTTGTGTTGTTAGCATATCACAGGTTGTTAACGAGTCTTCCTCCAATCCTGATGCCGTGTTCTTCTTCATATAGCCTAGCTTCTCAGATTATTTGCTCAGCATACAGTCTGAATAAGTATGGGGAAAGGATATAACCCTGAGTGCACTCCCTTCCTTATTTTAAATGATTCAATATCCCTTGTTCTATTTGAATGACTGCCTCTTGGACTATCTACAAGTTCCTCATGAGCACAATCAAGTGTCTGGAATTCCCATTTTTTGCAATGTTATCATCCATAATCCACACAGTTGAATGCCTTTGCATATGCAGTAAAACACAGGTCAACATCTGACATGAACAATGATATCCCTCGTTCCACGTCCTCTTCTGGATCCAGCTTGAATTTCTGCCAGTTTCCTGTCAATGTACTGCTGCAACCATTTTTGAATTATCTTCAGTAAAATTTTACTTGTATGTGATATTAATGATGTTGTTTGATAATTTCAACATTCTGTTGGATCACCTTGCTTTGTAATGGCCATAAATATGGATGTGTTCCACGGCTGGCCAGGGCTTCCCAATTTCTTGGCATGGACAATGTTCTGTTGCTATCCATAAAGTCTTCACTGGCCATTTTTTTTTTTTTCAGAAGTACATTGCCAGGTCCTTCTTCCCAGCCTATCTTAGGATTCCAGAAGCAAATGGAGTAAAAAGAGTACCAGGTGGCAGCAAAAGTTCCTTGAGCACCTAGAGGGATGGAGTTGGCTGGGGTGGAGTGGGGCGGGACAGTGTGCTATGCACACTATCTCACTGAATTGTTCCAACAACTTTGAGAAGTAGGTTTTATCCTCTCCATTTTATAGAACAGAAAAACTGAGGTTCAAAGACTTGGATGCACCTGTCCGACTTGACGGCAGGCAGTGAGTTGTGTTGTTTTTTTGTAAGGTTGTTCAAGTTGTAAGTAGGGTGGCCTAGGGTGGGGGCCAGGAGTGTGGTGGCCACAAAGTCCAGATAGGCTCACGGAGGATCTGAACTTGATTTGCCAAGTGAGGATGACTCCATGAGTTCCAGTCTGGGCATCCCAAGTGAACAGGGTTGCTGCCAATCCAGAGAAGACACCCATGAGGGCAAGGCAAGAAGGAGGGAGATGACTTTGGGTCTGGGGAACCTAAGTTGGGGACATCCAGCAAATGTAGACATTGTGACCTGGGGCTTGGAAAGGAGTGTAGATACAGCTTTGCAGACGCTATGATTCAGAATCCACTCAATGGCAGTGGGTTTGGTTTTTTGTTTAACACGTGTGACAGGTGAAGCCTAGGGCGAGATCGCCAAATGCAAATTCTCATCCGCGTGCCAGGCCCGCAAGTCCAGTGAGGTTCAGCCTTCGTTGGAGCCAACGTCCAGAAGCAGCGCTTCTTGCGCTCGCGGTAGTGCGATGACCTGACCGCGAGCCCCCGGGACCGAAGGCCAAGGGGCTGGCTCGCACGCCTCATCCCAAACCGGTGGGCGGAGGCGCGGCGGAGTGGGCTCAGCGCATGCGCGCCGCCCTACGGAAGCCCGAAGG
>NW_006923239.1:4325-6603 GCF_000298275.1 Orycteropus afer afer | reverse complement strand
CGAGGCGCCCGAGCCAGCCCTGCCCGAAGGGCGCCCACCCCGCTCTGCTGTCCCTCCCTTTAGTCTTTCACAACTTCCACCTCGCGGTTCCACTTCTCCCCCTCCCTGCTCTCAGTCCTCACGGCAGGCCCGGCTCCCTTCACCTGGCACCCCCACCCCGCACCCCGGGTGTTTCCTCCGGTTCCTCGCAGCCCTGAGGCTTTCCTTGAATTGATGCCCATCCCTCACTTGTTTGCTTCTTTGTTGAAGCGATGGCTGAAACGTTGGTGAACCCTTGGAGTGAGTGGCAGGGTATGTTAAGACCTTACATAATGCCTTTGCATGGGAGCCTGCTACTTTCCCACACGGGTGTTCTCATCCGTCTTCACTGGAGTTTATTTGCAGGAAGTGGAAATTGCTCTTCAGTTCCTAAGTGGGGGAATCCCCAGTGGACAGCGAGGGAAGCCCTGATGAGGAGTCCGGCGTCTGTCCTTGTGCTCGCCGCCCTGCCCTGTAACTCGCTGCTCCGCCCTGGCCTGGGAGCGCCCTGCAGCAGAGATGGGCTCCTGCTCATGTCACCGTCCCCAGCACCTACCGCCCTGTGGGGCACAGAGCAGGCAGTGCCTCCGCACAGGCCCCACGGACACCTCCTCTTTATAAGACTTGGAACCCCTACGTGGCTTTGTGTGCTTTATCAGTAAATACTTGTTGAACTTAACAAAGATCTGGAGTGGAGACCTGGCCACGTGTAACTCTTGACTCTAAGCCTTCTTTGGCCTTTCTTTTTAAAAAATAAAAAGGCTGAGCTCACTCTTCTCCCAGGCATCTGTAAGGGAAATATCTGTTTCCCTTATTTGCTAGTGGAAAGCCCTGCACTCAGTAAGCATTAACTGAACACCTTTTGTGTGCAAGGCTAGGTGTCCCCCGCCATGCCGAGAAGGCCCAGCTTGGGGGTGGAGAAGAGGACGCAGATAGGTTGCCCAGTACTGTACGGGGGCCCACTGGAGCCTATTAACTTGGCTGATTACTGCACATGAAAGTCGTGTGTGTGTGTGTGTGTGTGTGTGTGTCTCTCTCTCTCTCTCTCTCTCTCTCTCTCTCGAGGTGTACTCTCCTTCGGGATGGGGGCATTTTCAGATCTGAGCCATTGTAACTTGCCAGGTACCAGTGATCATGACGCGGGCACGGGACTCACAGCATGTCTTTCTGTTACATGGAAGGTCAATGTGAGTTGGAGCCAATCAAATGGCACTTGACGACAACGACAAAGGTGTACTTACTCCTCTTGCAGCACTTGCCAGAGTTCGGAGTCTACTCTGGGGTGCCAGTGTCCCTGTTACAGTGCGGGTCATCATCATTGCCGGTCTGTAAGGCGCCCTGCAAACAAGAGCTTGTTTGGAGTAGGTGATAGGACTGACTGCAGAGCCTGCCGGGCTGCTCCCAGGGCTGAGGCTTGGTCTTTCAAGGGTAGCAGCTTGGCTTGGCACAGAGTTGGGGTCCGGACAAGCCTGTGTGTCTTCATTGTTTGGCAGGGATGATGAGAAAGATAAGTCAAAGCTGAATAGTTGTATGTCCTTGGGCAACTCATTATCTCTGTCTGTTTTATCTGTTGAATGAGTCTCATCTCTTAGCAGGAGGTGAGACCAAATTCAAGATTGATTGGGAAGTGCTTTACAAATGGAAAGTTCCAGGACTTGTTTGCAAAGTGACATATTCAGAAGCTTCAGGGAACTGTCCCAGGTGCTCTAACAGGCTAACAGAGTTGCCATGGGTAATAATACCATCAATCATTTTGCCTTTAGCCTTTTTTTTCCCCTAGGAAAATCGTTATTGTTGTTATGTGCTCTCAAGTCAAGTCTGACCGACAAAGAAATTAGTATTTGAAAATTACAGTGAAATATCCCAAAACCAAACTTGTTGCCGTCGACTTGATTCCAACTCAAAGCAACCCTATGGGACAGAGTTTACAGAAGCAGACTGCCTTACCTTTCTCCCATAGAGCAGCTGGTGGTTTCGAATCACTGACCTTTTGGTTAGCAGCTGAGTGCTTAAGCACTGTGCTGCCAGGCTCCTTCACAGTAAAATAGTGTGTGTGTAAACAGATTGATAGTAACCGTCAACATACGTATCAACACCTTAATTCTATCTGGATTAAAACACATCTCTACTTGAAACCTTTAAAGTCTTTGATACTGTACCATTTTACTGATTCAGTGTTAAGTTGGTGGAAGGGAGCAGTGTTACCTTCTAGGTATTTCAAGAAGACAACAGAGGTGAGGTATTTTTAGCTGATGGTTGT
>NW_006923239.1:0-4225 GCF_000298275.1 Orycteropus afer afer | reverse complement strand
GTTCTTTCGTCTTGTTGCATGCTGAGAGTTACCTTCCAGACAACTGGAGAGCAAACTGAGGGGTGTAGACAGGCAAATACCTTATGTTGGGGCCTCAAACCTTGGTGCTGCCTTGCTGTCTGCCCTGATTCTGAGCCAGTGGAGTTGCCTGTTACCACAGGACCTTGGCACATACTGTACACTGTGCCAGGAATGTTTTCCTCTCTTCCTGACCTTTGGTTATCCTTGAGCTCTCACCACACTTGTTTCTTGCCGAAGGAAGCTTTCCTGACTTCCCTGACTAGGGCCACTGCCCCTTGTCTGTACAATCTTGGTAACACACTGTGCTCTCCATTCAGGGTACTTATTTGTACCCTCCTGTTTGTGTGCTTATTTCATTAACTTACTAAAGTATAAGTTCAGTGAGGCCAGGGCCATGCCTCTGGTCTTTATTGTGTCCTCTGCACCTAGCTCCACAGATGTTTGTTGAATGAATGAATAACTCTTGCTCACACTTTCAGTCTGCTTTCCTAGTGATTTGAGCCTAGTTTTCTTTCCTCTCATCCTCTTCACTCCTTTAGAATCCAGCCATTCCATTGGAGAGATGGGAGAGACCTTGACACTAAAGCAGAACGTGGCTGCCTTTACTTTGCAGATGATGTCCATGTCACAGAAATAGTCACTGTCATGATGTGGTGGGTCCTAAGGCCTGTGAAGTGGCTCCAGATCTCCTTTCCAGCCTTATAGCTCTTGGGGAGCCTGGACCTGCCGCCACACTGCCAACACTCTGGAGACTGTGGCGACAGAAATGATTCACAAGTGTCAACGCTCAAATGCACAGGGCTGCCAGCTGACCCTCTGCCTATTTCCATCTGGCTCTGAACTGGTTGATCATGAACTTCTTTTCATAATTGTTTTTTTAGTTACACAGGTTAAAACTTGCTGAGACAGACACACTGTGCCCATCAGCCAGTCATTCCCTGCATTCCTCAGGCTTTCTAGACCAGTCCAACTGTTAAAAACCTGTCAAGTTGGCAGCCTCTGATTCGGAGGTGTAGCTGGGAGGTAGGGATCTGGGGTACCAAAACCAAAAACCAAACACACTTCCATCGAGTTGGATCCGACTCATAGCAACCCCTCCTTGGGTTTCCGAGGTGATATCACTACAGAAGTAGACTGCTCAGCCTTCCTTCTGAGGAGTGGCTGGTGGGTTTGAACCGCCAGCCTTCTGGTTAGCAGTCAAGTGCCTTAGGCACTACGCTACCAAAAACCAAACACACTTCCATCGAGTTGGATCCGACTCATAGCGACCCCTCCTTGGGTTTCCGAGGTGATAGCACTACAGAAGTAGACTGCTCAGCCTTCCTTCCGAGGAGTGGCTGGTGGGTTTGAACCACTAGCCTTCTGGTTAGCAGTCAAATGCCTTAGGCACTGGGTAGGTAGCAGTAACCTGGCCCCCTTCCCACATCCTGAAGCCTTGGGGTTCTCTGCTACTTTAGTGGAGTTGCTGGCTCTGAGAAGTCTCCCCATCCTGGTAGCCTATGCAAACTGTGCCAGGCCTTCTGAGTTGGCACAGTGAGCTCCTCGTGGGAGTGAGGTACATCCCTCAGGGGCCAGAGTGGAGCAGAGGTTGAGAAACTTTGCTCAGGGGGCTCCCGTCCTGTGGGTATGCAGTATTGATATGGTCATTAGTGCTTATAAACTTCCAGATGCTTCATCTGCTCAAGCCATTTTGGGGTCTGTGTAAGTGATCTGGTCTGTTGTTTGGAGTCAGTGGAAGTGAATGTGATTGTGGGTAAGAGCTAAAGGTCCTTTCCAGAGTATTTATATTGAAAGCATCCATTCAGCAAACATGCCCTTAATCTCTTCTGTGTGCCAGGAGATGTGCCATTGTTGATGTTGAGTGCTTTCCGGCCCCTATGACAGAGTAGAACTGCCCTCAAGGGCTTTCTAGGCCATCATCTTTACAGGAGCATACCACCAGGTATTTCTCCCACAGGACCGTGGAGTGGGTTCAAACTGCCAACTTGTCACTTCACAGACGAACGTTTAACCACTTAACTACCCACAAGGGCTCCTAAGAGACATGCTAGATGCTCTAAATACAAAACAAATGGGATCTAGTCCCTTTCGTGATTCTGAGACCTGGTGGAAGAGAAATGAGAGTTCAATAGGAGACAGTGCAGAGCCAGGGCCACTGATCTCTCTGGGGCAGTCAAGGAAGGCTCCCCAGTGAAGGGCCTTTTGAGTTAAGCCTTGAAGGGTAATTGTGGGCTTTTGTCAGACCAGAGGGCAGGAATGTCTTAAAGGGCTGAAGTATGAAAAACACAGGGCCATGAAAGGGCCTGGTATGTTTAGACAATGGTGAAAAGGTTAGTGTGGAAGGACACTGCGGGTGACATATGTCATATGATTTTAAAAGATCATACTTAGTGTTAGGAGCTCCTAGGTGGCACAGATGGTTGGGTACTGGGCTGATAACTGCAGGGTTGGCAGTTTGAACCTTGCCAGAAGCACCTTGTAATAAAGGCCTGGAGATCTGCTTCCAGAAGGTCACGGCCATGAAGGCCCTGTGGAGCACAGTTCTCTGAAACCCCTGGGGTCGCCATGAGTCACAGTCAACTGGATGGCAACTGGTTACACTTGGTATTAAACACGTACTGCAAATGCAATTTTATCCGTTTTTTTAAAAAAAAAAAAAACACGATTCCTAATCCATCAGTCGTGAGTGTGTTGTCAGTACTGCCAATGAACTGCTCCTCACCCAGATGCCTTTATCTGTCCTTCTGTTATCTCAACGCGCCCATAAGAAGAAGGTTGATTAAAATGAGGTTGTTGTTAACAATAGCTATGACTTACTAAGCACCTGCCATGCACCAGGCACGTGGCAGGTGCTTTGGACCCAGTAGCTATAATTTTTACAACTCTGTAAATTAGCTGTTTTTATCATTTTAGAGATGAATTGAGTGTTAGAGAGGTTATGACTTCCCCTAAGTCACGCAAGGAACAAGTGGCCGAGCCAGATTTTAACCCAGGTCAGTCTCTTTCCAAAGTCTGTGCTCTTCCCAGCATGCCATACTCTGTCTCTAATTTGGTGACCACCCCATCTCAAAGGACACCGTAGTTCCAGTATACTAAGGAAGCTTCCATTTACCACGTGATTAACCAGAGCAAAGTTTCTGTCAAAGCTAACATATCCAAATGAGTGTTACTGTTCAGAGGAGTTACTTGGGAAAAGGAGAGTGTACACCTTGTATATACTTGATACCCATCCACAATTCTCTTTTGGATAGTTTACAAATTACATAAGACAGTCAGTCTTATGGCTTTATAATCATGTAACATTTTTGAACCAAAATAATGCCACCTAGTTAAATCACATATCTTATTCACTAAACCTGGCTTTCACTGCCTTTATGGCCAGTCCTTATAGTGAAGATCTGGCACCATCATGATATTCAGCAGAACAGCCTCCATGTTCTCAAGGCCATTCCAAGAGGAACAATCCAAAGATGGTTTGAGCAATGAAGCATCTTTGGCATTAATCCATTATCTCCCCAGGAGACTGCTTAAAGGAGACAGGTCTCATTTAAATGGATAATTTCTTTTTTTTTCAATTAGTCCTATTGCTTGATAATTACATATTTGTCTTGGTTGTGAGTTTCTTGAGGGCTGGCACTTTAGGGCACTGAATAAATATGTGTGTTGAATGAGTGGATGTTGAGTACACATGACCATGTACTATTAACAAGTCTTTGTTGTAGGGAAGACACAATGGACTGGAAGAAGAGTTTCAGATTGTAAAAGAGGAGTTTCCTAGCACTGCAAGATTTATTTTCTAATATTGAGCTTGGGGATCCTGATTGCCATGCCTGATCCTAGGATCTGAGCATCAAGGTGACTGGAAGGAAAGATCAAAGCCTTGAAATGAACTCAAGAGATGTGTTCTTTATAACTGGTGATTTGTGCTTTGCCAGCTATGACCTGATATCAAGAAAAAGGATTGCTAAGCAAAATTGTGAAAATGGTGTGGCAGAACTTTTCTCCTTTATAATACTGAGCCAAAACTGAACTCACTGCCATTGAGTGGATTCTGACTCAGAGAGACCCCCAAAACCAAACCAAACTCACTGCCACCAAGTCGATTCTGACTCATAGCGACCCCCTTTGGGTTTCCGAAGCAGTGAATCTTTATGGAAGTAGGTTGCCCAGTCTTCCTTCTGTGGAGTGGCTGGTGGGTTTGAAC
>NW_006923238.1:55637-56802 GCF_000298275.1 Orycteropus afer afer | reverse complement strand
TCAAATTGTAATATCAAAAGACTCTGTGGGAAAAATATTGAATGATGCAGGAAACATCAAAAGAAGATGGAAAGAATACACAGTCACTGCACCAAAAATAATTGGTCCATGTTCATCTGTTTCAGAAGATGGCATATGATCAAGAACTGATGATGATATTAAAGGAAGAAGTTGAAGCCAAAGGAACTGGTTAAAAACAAAGCTTTAGGAATTGATGGAATAGCCATCTAAATGTTCCAACAAATGAATGCTGGGCTGGAGGCACTTACTCATCTATGCCAAGAGATTTGGAAGACAGCTACCTGGCCAATGGACTAGAAGAGATCCATATTTGTATCCATTCCAAAGAAATGTGATTCAACAGAATGTGCAAGTTATTAAACAATATCATTAATATCATATGCAACTAAAATCTTGCTGAAGATAATTAAAAAATGGTTGTAGCGGTATATTGACAGGGAAATTAGAGAAATGAAATCTGGTTTCAGAAGAGAATGTGGAAAGAGGATTATCACTGCTGATGTCAGATGGATCTTGGCTGAAAGTAAAAATACCAGGTAGATGTTCATTTGCATTCTATTGGCTAAGCAAAGGTATTTGACTTTGTGGATCATAATAAATTATGGGTACCATTTCAAATAATGGGAATTCCAGAACACTTAATTGTGCTCATGAGGAACCTGTACATAGACCAGGAGGCTGTTTTTCAAAAAGAACAAGGGGATATTACACAGTTTAAAAAATCAGAAAGGGAGTGCCTCATGATTACAATCTTTCACCATATCTGTTCCATCCATATGTTGAGCAAATAATCCAAGGCACTGGATTATATGAAGAAGAACGTAGCATCAGTATTGCAGGAAGATTCATTAGCAACCTGAGATATGCAGATGACACCACCTTGCTTGCTGAAAGTGAAGAAAGCTTGAAGCACTTACTTACTGATGAAGATTAAAGAGTACAGTCTGCAGTATGGATTACACTACAACATAAATAAAATGAAAATCATTACAACAGCAACAGTAAGGAGCATCAGTAGAAATGGAGAAAAGATTGAAGTTGTCAAAGATTTCATAGTAATTGGATTCACAGTCAACTCCAATGGAAGCAGCAGTCAAGAAATCAGATGTTTTATTGCATTGGGCAAATCTGCTGCAAAAGACTT
>NW_006923238.1:54078-54582 GCF_000298275.1 Orycteropus afer afer | reverse complement strand
CACTTTATGGATGCATAAGGATTTATGAAATATACCATGATCCAAGTCAGGAGCACTTTAATCTTCAAGGTGACATTTTTGCTTTTTAAACCCTCACAAGTGTGTTTTTTTGCAATAGATTAGTCTGGTATGATATATCATTTGATTTTCTTACTGTTTCCATGGATGTTAATAGTGGATCAAAGTAAACTGAAATTCTTTACAAATTCAATATTTTTACCATTCATCATAATTTTGCTGGTTGGTCCAGAGGTGAGTATATTGGTTTCCTTTGTGTTTAAATGTAATCCATACAGAAAAATGTAGTCTGATGATAATCACTAATTGCTTCAAATCCTCTTCATTTTAAGCATATAATGAAACTATTAACGAGTTTTCCTCCAATCTTGATGCAGTATTCCTCTTAATATAGTTCATCTTCTCAGATTATTTGTTCAGCGTAGAGATTGAGTAAGTATGGTGAGCAGATACTTCTCCAGCTTGCATCTTTCCTTATTTTAAACC
>NW_006923238.1:51922-52888 GCF_000298275.1 Orycteropus afer afer | reverse complement strand
GGAAACCCAAGGAGGGGTCGCTATGAGTCGGGGCCGACTCGACGGCACATAACAACAACAACAACATAAAAAAAAAAGTAAGAGGAATAAAGTTGAAATGGAGGTTTGAGACTACTCCATTGTCAGTAGGTTCAGTAATGCTAAGTGCCTTAAAATTTCGAGTGCTCTATATCAACACTAAGTCATACTTAAAGGTAAAGTATAAAATAAATATATTTTTTTTTAATAGTAAGATATAACTATGCAATTACTGTTCAGCATAAGAAGTCTTGATCTTAGAGTTCACGAAACACCAAGTTGACAGTAGCCCCCAGGTTATCCAAATAGCAAGTCATTCATTTTTTTCTTATCTGCTTAGACTTCTCATTTACTGTCTTTTTCTTTTATTCCAAAATCTCAGAATCCCTCTGCTTTCTCTGACAGGTCATCTAATTCTCCTGTTTTCTTTGTCTTTCAAATTCCTAGGTATTCATCATCTGTCTCTGGAGTGCATGTTCTTTCTGAATTCCATAGCCATGAAGACCACCAGACAACATGGAAGAGAGCAACTTGGAAAAACAACTAACACCTTGCATGCAAGCGTGCACAGCCACCATCACCACTCATGGATCTATAAGGCTGGACCCATGCCAGCCTGTGTGGGGATGATTCCTCTGCACCATCTTTCATATTTGCTTTGAACAAAAAATATTTTCATTTAATATCCTATACTTTCAGCCCAGTGCAAATTTAATCTCTTTTTTTTTTTTCAGATTTCTTGGTTTCACTAAGTGTTGCTGGATAAGTTTCTGGTGGTCTCTCATAGTCAGAGTAATAAGCCATGGTCTATCTTCCCTCCTCAGTGTTTCAATTGATCATTACAGTTGGGGCCAGCCTCCACTAATGCAATGGTAATAGAGTTATCTTTGAAAAGCACCATCAGTCCATGCAAGAGCAGAGAACCAGTGCTTGGCAATTCTAATAAGT
>NW_006923238.1:50386-51642 GCF_000298275.1 Orycteropus afer afer | reverse complement strand
CTCTGGTGGCATAGTGCCAAAGGCATTTAACTGCTAACCAGAAGACTGGTGGTTCAAACCCACCACTCACTCCTCAGAAGGAAGACTGGGCAATCTACTTTGTCTCACCTCCTTTGGTTATGTTGTCAGAAGGGACAGTTCCCTGGAGAAGGATATCATGCTTGGTAAAGGGGAGGGTCAGTAAAAAAGAGAAAGACCCACAATGAGATAGATTGACACAGTGGCTGCAATGATGGACATGGCATAACAAGTGTTGTGAAGATGGCATAGGACAAGAGAATGTTTCTTTCTACTGTATGTAGGGTCACCTGTAAGTCATAGCTAACTAGAAGGCCCCTAACAAAAACAGCAACATAGTATTGTGATTACTAACAGTTCCATAAATATTTACAAAAAAAAAAAAAAATCCTCTATTTTTTTAGGATAATTTATGTTTCCAGTGGGTAGACATAGATATAGGTGTATAGTTAGACATGCATATAGATATGTGTATTTGTGTGTGTTTATAAATTTCTATGTATATGTAGGTATATGTAGGTATGCCTTTTTTAGATCAATAGACAATTATTCTGTCTTCTGTATTACTAGAAAATTTTAAGAATAGCAGTGAGACATTTTCTGATATAATGCCCCTCAGGTTGGAAGGCAATGAAAATGAGACTAGGGAAGTGCTGCCTCCTCTAAGTAAGTCCAACTTAATGACAAAGATGGAGTAAAGCTTTCTATATTTTCATTTGCTGTTAAAACATGACTCAAAAATGAGAACAAACAGACATAAACACTCATTAATAGTTGGAATGTGGAATTCATGAAGAATGAATCTAGGAAAAGTGGAAGCTTTTGAAAATGAAATGGAACACATAAAAATCTATACCCTATGCTTTAGTGAGCTGAAATGGACTGGTATTGGGCATCTTGAATCAGACAATAATATGACCTACTATGGCAGAATGGCAAACTGAAGATGAGTGGTGTCACATTCATCATCAAAAAGAATATGCCATGGTCTCTCCTGATTACAATGCTGTGAGTGATAGGGTAATACACATACACCTACAAGGAAGACAAATACTACTACTATTATTCAACTTTACAACAAACCTATAAAGCCAAAGATGAAGAAATTGAATATTTTACCAACTTTTCCAGTCTGAAATTGACCAAAAATGTAATCAAAATGTGTTGATAATTATGAGATATTGGAATGTAAAACATGGAAACAAAAGAATGTAATCAAAATGTGTTGATAATTATGA
>NW_006923238.1:47197-48367 GCF_000298275.1 Orycteropus afer afer | reverse complement strand
AAGAATAAATCTATCTTGGAAAATGTATGGCCAGAATGCTCCTTAGTAGCAAGAATGGACAGACTTTGTCTCACCTACTTTGGTCAGTTGCCAGAAAGTATCATTCGCTGAAGAGCTTCCAGGTTAAGAGAGACTCAGAAGAAGGAAGGGACTATCCACTTCCCAAAGAATTGGCCAGTGACAACCTTATGAATAGCAGTGAAACACTGATATATTACTGGAGAACTTTATTAATAACACTGAGACATTCTCCAATAGAGTGCCAGAAGATGAGCCTGTCAGGTTGGAAGGCACTCGTATATGACTGGGGAAGAGCTACCTCCTCTGAGTAGAGCCAACCTTAATGTTGTGGAGGGAGTAAAGCTTTCAAGACCTCCATTTGTTGATGTGGAATGACTCAAAATGGGAAGAAACAGCTGCAAATATCCATTAATAATAGGAACCTGGAATACACAAAGTGCGAACCTAGGAAAACTGGAAGTTGAAATGGAACTAAATAGACAGATTTTGGCTATTTTGAACCAGACAAACATATGATCTACTATCCCAGGAATGATAAATTAGAACATGTCTTGGCATTTGTTCAGTGTAGAGATTAAATTAGTATGGTGAAAGGATACAACCCTGACACACTCCCTTCTTGATTTTAAATGATGCAGTATCCCCTTATTTTGTTTGAAAAACAGCCTCCTGATCTATATACAGGTTCTTGATGAGCACGATCAAGTATTCTGAAAGTTCCGTTCTTCTCAATGTTACCCATAATTTGTTATGATACACACAATCAATATTTTTGCATAATAAAACTGGCATCAGGATTGGAGGAAGGCTCATTAACAACCACCAGACAACACTACTTTGTTTGCTGAAAGTTAGGATAACATGAAGCACTTACTGATAAAGATTAAAGACTTCAGTGTGCAGTATGGATTATATCTCAACATGAAGAAAACAAAAATCCTCACAACTGGACCAATAAGCAGCATCACAATAAATGGAGAAGTTTGTAGTTGTTAAAGATTTCATATTACTTGGTTCCATGATCAACACCAATGGAAGCCACCTTCAAGAAATCAAACAAAATATTGCAGTAGGCAAATCTGCTGTAAAAGACCTCTTTAAAGTGCTGAAGAGCAAAGATGTCTCCTTGAAGACTAAGGTGCACCTAAT
>NW_006923238.1:45751-46257 GCF_000298275.1 Orycteropus afer afer | reverse complement strand
TCTTGCTTAAGATACACTGAGATATCAAGTTCCAGTTTAAATAAGACAAATCCTGCTTACATTGTGGATGGACTAGGCAATTTACTTCCACTGTTAATGAAGGACTTAGAAGAAATATAATGCAGACAAGAAATGACATTTGGTAGGCAGACTTTCAAATTTTGGAATTCAAACATATAAGAAGCTGAATAACACTGCCATGTGTAAGAACATCCAACCTTGTCTCTGACATTCCACAGACCTTTTGTTGTTATGTGTTATGTGCCATCAAGTCAGACCCGACTCTTAGCAACCCCTCCTTGGGTTTCCGAGGCAGTATCGCTACGGAAGTAGATTGACCAACTGTCCTTGCAAGGAGTGGCTAGTAGGTTTGAACCACTAACCTTCTGGTTAGCAGTCAAGTGTCTTTGACATTATGCTACCAGAGCTCCCTCAACAGACCTACTGAAACTTTATACAAAGCATGACTGGGATATTTAAGGGTTCTGAAAAGTATATAGTGGCAG
>NW_006923238.1:11859-12399 GCF_000298275.1 Orycteropus afer afer | reverse complement strand
AGTCCCTGGAGGAGGATATAAACTTGGTAAACAGAGAGTCTGTGAAAAAAGGTATGACCATCAATGCAATGGATTGACAATAGTTGTAATGATGGATTGACAATAGTTGTAATGATGGATTCAAACATGTCAAGGATTGTGAGGCTGGAGCAGGACAAGGTAGCATTGCACTCTGGTGTATGTAGGGTCACTATACATATATGTATGTCAGAAATATATCTATATGTCAAAAAATCCCACAGATATTTTTAGGTGTTTTAAAATGATCCAACTATATATAGAACACAAGAAATTCATTCACAATATAAAGATATAGATAGATTAGAAATAAAATGATTAAAAAATTCACCATGCAAACACTAAACAAAATAAAACACGTGTGCCCATGTCAATACAGGATAAAGTAGATGTCATAGTAAATAGTAATTGTCAAACACAAAGTGGAACATTATGTAATGATGAAAGAGTGAATTGGAAATGTAACAATCCTAAACATGAATGCACCTAATAACATTGCTGTTGTTATTGTTGGAGGCTGTC
>NW_006923238.1:8929-9449 GCF_000298275.1 Orycteropus afer afer | reverse complement strand
TTAAGCACCTCCAGCATAGCAAACATTTGTTGAAACATCTCAGTGGGTATTCCGTCACTTTCTGGGACCTTGTTTTATTATTTTTCCCCAACTCCTTCATTGCAGATTATATGTCTTCCTTCCATGCCATTGTTTTTTGATCACATATTACCAGATAAAATGGCTGAACATTGACCAATTTTGTTGTTGTTGTTATTGTTCTAATGATTGTCTATACATTCAGTATCTTATCCATGTTGTTGTGGTGGTTACATGTCATTGAGTCATCGCTGACCCACAGCAACCCTATGAATATCAGAACAAAACACTGCCTGGTCCTGTGTCATCCTCACAATCTTTGCTATGCTTGAATCCATCAATAAAGCCAGTGTGTCAAACCATCTCATTGAGGGTTTTCCTTTATCAATAAAATTGATAAAAAAAAAAAATAACAACAATGACAAGCATAAGATATCATATAGAAAGTATTGATGTTGGGAAGGAAGATTATAAAATATTTAAAGAAAACTTAGAGAATTCT
>NW_006923238.1:7745-8260 GCF_000298275.1 Orycteropus afer afer | reverse complement strand
ACACAACCCTATTTTTTTCACAATAAAAACTCCCAACAAACAAGGAATGAAAGATAATTTCCTAAAACTGTCAAAGAACATGTACCAATCCACTGCTATAGAGTCAATTCTGACTCACAGTGAACCCCATTGGGTTTTCAAGGAGATAAATATTTACAGAAGTAGATTGCCCAGTCTTGCTTCCATGGAGTGACTGGTGGATTTCAACCACCAGCCTCCTGGTTAGCATCTCACGGCTCTGTGTTACCAGAGACCTTAGAAAACATGTACAGAAGGAAAAAAAAAAACCACTGATAACACCATACTAAGTGATGAAAAAGCATGCTTTTTTTCTAGCATTGTGAACAAAGCAGATATATCTATTATCACTATTCCTGTGCAACATTATACTCTAAGTACTAACCATTGTAAGAAGGTAAGACACATAAAAAAATCCATACATATTGAAAATAAACAATAAAATTTCTCATATTTGAAGAAGACATTTTTAGTTTCGATAATCCCAAGGAGTTCCC
>NW_006923238.1:2160-5140 GCF_000298275.1 Orycteropus afer afer | reverse complement strand
ATCTTAAGTGTCTTTTTATAAGATAAGAGATAAACCAACTTTGTCACATCCATATAATGGAATATTGATAACATAGAAAAGAACAACTATTGATATATTTAAGAACTTGGATGATTCTCAAAGATTTTGTATTGAATGACAGAAGCCAAAGTCAAAAGTCCACATATCTTATGCTTCTATTTACATAATACCATTGAGACATCAAAACTGTAGTGACAGAAAACACAGAATAGTTGACAAGGGTTAGGGCATGAGGTATAACCTTCATTATTGCATATCCCTATACATTAAAAAAATGACATAATTAATAAGATTTATTATAGAGTATCCTGCACAATTGTATAAAATAAAATTCATTTATCCACAAGAGTAGAATAAATTCATAAAAAAGAATTATTTTTTACTCTAAAACAATATTTGAAATTTCCCAGATAAATTTTTAAGTTTCATTTTTAAAAAAAGTGTTAAGAATATTTATAGAATGCATCTCTTTATGTAAGAGAGAATGGAAAATGAAAGTACGCATAGGGATATATATACTTTGAAAAAATATTTTAGTAAGAAACAGACAAAATACATTTTGAATATTGTCATCAATAGGATGACTAGAATGAGGGTGGCAGTGAAAAGTTTGAACATACATTTTATATCATAATTCACTTGTACAGATTCTCCATAAACATCACAATTTTATTTGAGTGAAGATTAATAGTCATAATATTGAATAAAAATTTAAAAATAAACACATAACATTTTAGTGTAGCAATAAAAAATAAATAAATCCAAAACATACGAACACAGTATCCAGTATATACAAAATTAGTGAAATATATTCTATAGATTAAAATAATTGTAAGGTAATCGTTAAATATGTTAGTGGTGGTAATAGCACTGATGTGTTAATGACAAAATTAAGAAGTAACATCGTAAGGTAGAAAAACTGAGGAAAATAGTGATATTTTCGAGAACTAGGATTTTCATTACAAGAAATAGGAATTATGAAAATAGAATGAAGAATAAGAGATAGTGCAATTGGAAATATTTTACTTGTATTACAACTAGAAATATTGGCATGTGTTCATGAGTTCTTAAAATATATATTTCAATCACATATGATTTAGAATAAAAATGATATTTTTATTGTGCTTATTTTCACATGCTTACATTACATATGGTAAACAATATTTTGCTGGAAAATCAAGTTAGCTGTTACTGTTGAAATAAGGTTGAAATTTTACCCAACTTGGGTCTAAAAGGTGAGCAACACAATTTTTTTTACGTGCGTGGGAAATAATCTTACCAATGTAAATGTGTTTGATAATCCATCAAAAGTGTTAAAATTAATCTATTATGAAGAATGTGAAATATTAAAAATTGATGTATAATCATATTTTCCTTTAGTGATTATTTCAATGAAAGAAAAAATAATAATTATTATTATTTCTTTAGTTTTGTCCTGCAATTACTGAAAATAAAGATAATTAAATTTTCTACAGTTTAGGTTTCCTTTTCAACTTACATTTAAACATTAACTATATTGAGTACCAATTATTTGGTTGACATTAATTTAAATTTCTGAGGATGAGAAACATATTCTCTTTAGAATTCTAATTGTTGGGTCCACCTTCCCCAAGGAAGAGATGAACATAATATGGCTTACAGAATAAATTCCAATAGGAATTTGTTTTCTTTATTGTTGCATTTTTGTTTGTTGGATCACTTTACCTTCTCCTTTTGGAAACATCACATTGGTAATGAAATTGGAAAATGAAAACACAATAAAACTCTTTTCTTTATAAGACTTTATAAGCTAACATATGGTATGAGATTTTACATATTTAAGGAACTACTTAAAATTGAATATTAAATGGGCAGCGTGAAATGAGTATTTTTAAAAATATTTTGGGTTGTTGGAGTAAATCAATATGTATATATATATGTATTAATGAGCATTATGAGCCAGCTAGGTTTGTGTCCAAACCTTCACTATGTAAATATTTGCTGTGTCTGATGAGGAATGTTTTTCAACTGTACGTGAAGGAGCTTGGGTGGTGCAGTGGTTAAAGTATTTGGCTGCTAAACAAAATGTAGGAGCTCTGGAAGCATAGTGCCTAAGGCACTTGACTACTAACCAGAAGGCTGGATGTTCAACCCCCCCAGCCACTCCTCAGAAGGCAGGTTGGGCAATCTACTTCAGTAGTGATACCACCTGCAAAACCCAAGGAGGGGTCGGTTGCTATGAGTCGGTCCTACTCCACGGCCCATAACAAGGACAACAAACAAAATGTTGGTGGTATGAACCCACCAGTTGTTTTTCTGGAGCAAGATGATAGCCTGCTTCTATCAATGTTTACAACCTCGGAAATCATATAGGGAAGTTCTGTTCTTTCCTATAGGGTCTCTATGAGTCTGAATTGACCTATGGCAATGGGTTTGGTTTGTTTTATTCAGACAATTTGATCCACTAGGTTATAATGATGGCCTGAAACAGGTTGAGAGATTATAATTTAGAAATTCTTTTACTCTTTCTCGAGATTATTAGTTATCAATCCATTGGGTTGAAAAGAAAGGTTATTGAAGCTCTTCCCTAGCAAAATAGTTTTAAAGAAAATACAATAACCTCTTATATTTCTAAGAAAATTTAAACATACTGTTTTCTTAAAGTTAACATATTGAATAAATTATAAATTTTGCATTATCTTAAGATCTAAGATCTATCAGGGATGATTTCATTTTTTTTCCATATACATTAGGAAGTTGAAGTATTTAATTGCTAAAAAGAAAACCTTCATATACACTATGTTTACCTCTGACAATACATAAAAAGAAAAGACACACACACATGCACACATGTAATTTGTTAGAGAAACAAGACCACTTTTTCTAGATTCTCATTACATCTTTGCCTATAATTATAATAAAAACTAACTTAAATATGCCTTCTGAATATGCTCATATGCTTAAATTTACACAAAATTAC
>NW_006923238.1:0-1865 GCF_000298275.1 Orycteropus afer afer | reverse complement strand
TTTTTATGATTTTTATGATACATGTTTATCAAATAGCCTGATGTAGAGCTAGGCTAGGTGTTTTTATCAGAAGGTTGTTGAGTTGTTTCTTGTATCTTTTGTTTAAACAAAATAAATAATTAATGTGGGTAGATAAAAAGAATGGTCTTTAATATACAACTTTGTAGTTTCAAAATAATATTTCTTATAATAAATGTGTCTTCTTTATTCTCTTAAACATAATACTATTTAAAAAGTATTAATGTATAAACAGACACACAAAAAAAGGAATTGCCCTTAAGGATCTTGAAATTTTGAGAATTGACATGGTAGGTATTTTTTGTTTCTTTCAATCTTGCCTCATTCATTTATTCAATAAACTTTGGTTTATTGAGTAATATTTTCCAGCACATCGTGGTTTTTATAATGATTTTATTTCCAAATCTCATGATTTGAAGTTCATTCATAGAAGTTTAATTTTTTATCCAATACATTTTGGAGCTCGTCTTTAGTGCTGCTTGAAGAAAGAATCATAATATTTTTTAAGTGGTTAACCTCCTTGTGCTAGAACACAAGGATTTAAAATCAGGAAAAGTGTGCATTAGGGTTGAGTATTTTCACCATCCTTAATTAATCTGTATGGTCAACAAATAATCCAGGAAGCTGCACTATATGAAGAAGAATTTGGCATCAGGATAAGAAGAAGTCTTTTTTAACAATATGTAATATGTGATAACACAACATAGGTTGCTGAAAACGAAGACAACTTGAAGGAGTTCGTGATGAAGATCAAAGACTACATACAACCTTCAGTATGGATTGCCCATCAACATCAAGAAAATAAAAATCCTCACAAATGGACCAATAAATAATATCATGATAAATGGTGCAAAAAAGTTGTCAAGGATTTCACTTTTTGTGAATCCAGAAGCAATGCCCATGGAAGTAACATTCAAGAAATCAAATGACATATTGTATTGTGCAAATATGTTGCAAAAGACATCTTTATAGTGTTAAAATGCAAAGATGTTACTTTGAGGATTACTGTGCACCTGACTCAAGCTATATTATTTTAAATCACTTCACATGCATGTGAAAGCTAGACAATAAATAAAGAAGAATGAGGAAGAATTGATGCTTTTGAATTATGATAAATACACCATGGGCTTCCAGAAAAATGAACAAATATGTCTTGGAAGAAGTGCCACCATAATGCTCCTTAGAAGTGAGAATGACAAGACTTCATCTCAATGCCTGGGACATATTATCAGGAGACCTCAATCTTTGGTTAATGACATCATGTTTGGTAAAGTAGAGGATCAGTAGAGAAAGATCCTCAGAGATGAATTGACATAGCGACAGCAAATATGGGCTCAAACATATCAGTGATTGTGAGGATGGCGCAGGATGAGACATTGTTTCCTTCTATTGTCCATAGAGTCCATATGAGTCTGATCTGACCAGATGGCAGTTAACAACCACCAAAGTACTCCAAGTGATGTATATTAAATGGTGTCAGAAAGGAAAATAATGGTAGAAAATAATATGTTTTCCTTTGTGTAAAAATTAATTATGTATACTTCACATCATTCATTCCCCACATTTTATCTGAGTCAAGAAATTATTATCAGTTTCCATCAGGCAAAACAAATGGAAAGGACATAGAAACTAAGTTTTGAATTTTACTGTCTAATCATATATTCTCTTATAAATTTCTACCATACATTTGTGATATTAAAAAGAAATAAATACATTTTCTAATCTGACATAAAAAATCCACAGAAATGAGGCGGGGCAAGATGGCGGACTAGGCAGAAGGATTGCACAGACCCTCTTCAACAAAGAAAAGGGAAACAAATTAATACAGACACAGAAGATAATCTTGG
>NW_006923237.1:54619-55540 GCF_000298275.1 Orycteropus afer afer | reverse complement strand
AAATACCTTTCCAATACTAAGTATATATCCTAAAGAAGTGAGAGCCATGACAAGAACAGACATATGCACACCCATGTTCATTGCAGCAGTATGTATAATAGCCAAAAGATGAAAACAACCTAGTTGTCCATCAACTGAGGAATGGATAACCAAACTATGGTAAATACACACAATGGAATACGATACAACCATAAGAGTAACATGTTGTTGTTGTTGTTATGTGCCCTCGAGTCAGACCTGACTCATAGTGACCTCTCCTTGGGTTTCATATGCAGTTATCACTACAGAAGTAGATTGCCCATCTTCCTTCCGAGGAGTGGCCGGTGGGTTTGAACCACCAGCCTTCTAGTTAGCAGTCAAGTGCGTTAGGCACTATGCTACCAGATCTCCTAAGAATAACACAGAATCTGCAAAACACCGCATAATAAGGATGAACTGGAGGACATTATCCTGAGTGAAATAAGTTAATCACCAAAGGACAAATATTTAATTGTCCATTATTGTAAAAGTCAAGGAAAGGCATATATGTGGGAGGAAATTTTCTTTGTTGGTCACCGGGGGAGGGAAGGGAGGGGAGGGGAAGGAACACTGTTAGATAGGTAGAGGCAAGTGTTCATTTGGGTGAAGAGAAGGGCCATGTACCAAATGTGACTGATCAACATGGTGGCATTGAGGAAGAGGAAGACATAGAGAGGTACATGGGAAGAACAGACAACAACGATGAACCCTTTTGCCCATACAGTACTGTGTTGCCAGTGAAGGCAAACATGGATATATGGGTGGATAGATGGGTGGACAGGCTGAACTATTAGGTATGTCTATACAGGGAGCAGGAGCTCTGGTAGCATAGTGGCTAAAGCACTTGACTGCTAACCAGAAGGCTGGCGGTTCAAACCCACCAGCCACTCCTTGGAAGGAAGG
>NW_006923237.1:51863-52509 GCF_000298275.1 Orycteropus afer afer | reverse complement strand
GGCACAGCCTGGTAGGTGCTCAGAGCTCCTCCAGGGACCGCCTGCCTGCTCGGTCCTATCCTCCCCATCCAAGGGTGGAAAGGCGTGGATTGGATTCCTAAAGTAGTGGCACGCGGCCTGGACATTTCCCAGGCCCCTGGGATGGAAAGCGAGTACCTACAGAGCTGCTTTGGAAATCACCTGGCGGAGGCACTGGCAGAGGTGGCGATGGTTCGGCCCAGCGACCCAATCGAGTACCTGGCTCACTGGCTTCAACATTATGGGAAAATCACGAAAGCAGAAGAAGGCACCATGCAAGACAAGACTCATCTGAAGGAGGAAAGCGATGAGAGGCTCAAGGACACAGGACTGGTGGAAATGGCAGAGGAGGAAGATGATCACTTCACCATAAAGGAGACAAGCATCCCACGGGAGAGCGTTCTGCAGAGGTATCCACAAACACAACTACAGTCACACCGAAGAGCATCAAAGCCCTTGTGAAGAGGTCTTTGGGACAGGAATCCCTGCCAGGTACCTTCAAGATGACCCCAGAAATGCCTTAACAGATTCCCACTGCGGGGCCAGCAGGCCAGACTGCCTGGAACTTCCCAACTCCACAAGTTACTCCCGAAACACAAATTACTCCCTGAAACCTACAATACTCCAC
>NW_006923237.1:47919-48760 GCF_000298275.1 Orycteropus afer afer | reverse complement strand
AGCAAGAAAAACTTGAGATAAATAACAGCATTGTCTCCATAGATTGTGGTCTATCTCTAGATAACTTTGTTTATATAGAGATCCCTTATGTAAAGCTAGTAGCTGGCTGGGTTCCCCAGAAGCAGACCTGAAGACTAAGGATTTAGACACACTTAGGAGGTGATCACCAACACGAAGCGGAAAGGTAAGATAGAAAAGGCAGTCAATACATAGTGTATTAATGAGTGGTTACCACCAGGAGCAACCAGTCAATACATAGTGTATTAATGAGTGGTTACCACCAGGAGCAACCTGGACTCAGAACATACCTCGGTGGTTGCAGGAACAATGAGTGACAATGTTATATATAAAAAAGATTCAGACAGAGTCTGTTTCACATGCCCATGGAATTACATACATGATACCTGCAGTTGGAGAGAAGGAAAAGAAAATCTAGCTAGAAAAAAAAAAAAATTTCTAATATTTCATAAGACATTATCAGCCCTGTAGAAACAGGGCCTCCAAAAATTAGGCAGTTTCATGTGTGTTTCTCTCCCTCCGCACAAGTCTTCAGTGTAAAGCACCAAGACTCAGGCGGTAAGAAGAGAAACGAAAATGCCGCTATCTTGGGAGCCACAAGGGCCAAGGAGTTGGACTCCTGGAAGACTTAGGGTGGAAATTAAACCCCCAATGATAATACCTACAGCAGCTCTTGCAGGCAATGGCGCAGAGACACTCTCATTCCTTGAGATCAGAAATAAGAGATTCCAAAGATACCTTAAGGTCATTCTCTTTAAACCACAGCTATTGTTCGCAGTGCATTTTGGTGATGCAAATGAGAAGAGGAGTCTTGGCCAATGAA
>NW_006923237.1:45174-46589 GCF_000298275.1 Orycteropus afer afer | reverse complement strand
GCTGTGCTGCGCAAAGGGTCTCTGTGAGTGAAAGCAGACTCATCGGCCCCTACGAACAGCAGCACAGAAGCACGAAGACGAAACCGGTCAGAGTGCAAGATGGAGGGTGCCGAGCAGTGGGACTCAGGATGGGAAGGACAGCCAGGTAGGCTGATGCGAAAGCCTTTGGCAACGTGATTTCTAACATTAAGTACGTGCGTCATTAGATTAAAAAAAAAAAACTTTGAATAATTGTACCCACTTTTGGTGAGGGTGTGGGGGGAAACAAGCATGCCAAGACTGCTGAGGGGAACACAATTTGCAGACTCTTGAGGGGTGCCAGGTGGGTAGCAGAGATCCAACTTTTACATGAGCAGGACCTTTACTCCAGCATTTCCACTTTAGCAATTTGTTCTCAGGAAGTAATTGCACAAGCACTGCTTGGGCGATAGACAAGAAAAATTGGAAACCACCTGCAAGCCCTCTGTTAGTATTCTGATTTCAACTAAAGTGATGATCGAACATTGAACTCTGAAAATACCAGGAGCCTATGAGCATATGAAGGAGTTCTGGTGGCATAGTGCCAGTGAGAATGTCACGGGAATGTCACTTGTGTGTTTAGATCCCCACAATGCCAACAACCTCTGTGAGAATGGCCTTGCACACGCTCTCACACGGCTTGTTGTCTCTCTTTCAAAATGTGAAGGAGGAAGTGTTCTGAAGGAACTTTTTTTGCCTCGTATCCATGATCAAGCAGTGGGCCCCGCTGACGGCCCTGGTGGCCAGGAGCAGGCCGCAGGAAAGGAGGAGAGGAGCAATGGCATAGATGGTGATTGCCCCCGGCAGATGCCCTCAGAAAAGAATACTTGACTTTGTGCAAAGAACCTGAAGAAGCAACAGGTACACATACGAATGTTGCAAACACCTTGTTGTTAATGGCTGCCCGGTTCATTTTGACCCATAATGCCCCTGTGTACAACGGAATGCAACACTGCCCGTTCCTGTGCCATCGTCAGAATAACTGCTACGATTGAGCCCGTGTATTATACAGATACAATGTGCAAAAAATAATACCGAAGTACCATCATGACCCCTTTTATACCAACTTCAAATACAGGTGAAACTAAACTTCACAAAGAATGAAACAAAATGAAATGACTGCCAGGCAATTTCCTACTGCCCTGGAGAGATTTCCGGTTCATACTGGCCCTGGAGGTCAGAGTAGAACTGTCCATCGGAATTGCAAAGCTGTCGATCTCTATCACGGCCATTGAGTCGATTCTGACTCATAGCGACCCCCATGGGGTTTCTAGGTGATTCCACTCTGCCACCCGATGGTCCACATCAGCAAAATCAAAGCACTGCCTATCATTAGACAGAGTAACACAAGCCCTGTAAAAATAACATCTTCAAAAATTGGACTAGGGCTTGAGAAT
>NW_006923237.1:43277-44837 GCF_000298275.1 Orycteropus afer afer | reverse complement strand
AGGCGTTTTGGCCCTTGAACTTCCCACTGTTGCTCTGGACAAGCCTGAGGCTTCTTGGATTTGGAAGGCAGTGGAGGGGGAAACGGAGTCCTCACTGTACCCAGCAAAATGATTTCAACTGTTTTGGTTATTGCGGTTCTCAGTGTGATTTCTTTTGGCGGAAAGTCATTGTTGACCGCTTATCAAACTGATGTCCGAGCTCTATATCTGACCTGAAACAAGGTTCCCAAGTCAATGTTAAAGAAAAGGAAAAGGAAGTCACAAAAATATATTTCATAGCGTTACACTTTCATCAATGAAGTTCCATCGGTTTTTTGCAGAGAACACAATCTTCTTAGAAAGGCTGACAGTTGAATTACATTAACAAAGCTACAACGTTTATTTATACCTGGTGATGATTTCCTCAGCAGGAAACTTTACAATGAATGGGCTTCTTAGATCCTTAATGCTAAAAGGATGAAAAGCCCTGCTTTCTACAAACATTGTGATGTGAAATACAGGAAAACTTTCTTAAATGTCTTATCGTTAATACAAGGAAAAGAGAAGAAAATTCCAAAGAGAAGTAAATCATTTTCAACAGTCTTTCTTTAGGACAAACTGTGATGTTTATACCATGAAAATCAGTGGAAATGTTTTCTCTTTTGGCTTGTGAATGGAATTTTGCAAAATGTCTATCAAGAAAACAATTTTAAGAGTATTCCTTTTTGTGTTCTTTTTTATGGTTTTGTTATTTTCATTGTAATTAATTATTTCACTGAGTACATTTACAGGCATGTAGCTAGCAGAGAAAATACAATCAGTACACATATGCACAAAATGCTCACTGGAGACTAGGGGCTCTGCGTAATGGATAAGACATGTGGCTGCCCAACAAACAGTTGGGAATTTGAGCTGTGTCCAGGGAAGAAAGTATCAGAGACTGTCTGAGGGCAGGGAATTTGCTTTTGGGGTTCAGATTCAAGAAAACATTAAGATTTTTGTTTTCACCTCACAGAAAACACAACTCAATCATTTTACTTGCGTTTCTGGGACAAAGATATCTATTCTAACCAAAAGGACATATCTAAGCAGATTTATATTATACACATAGAACATAAAAAAGCCCTTTTCCAATCGTTACCTTAACTGTCCTACTTTTTTTTTTATTTTTTATTTTTAAATTGTAATTTGGGTGAAAGTTTACATAGTAAATTCATTTTCCATACAGCAGTTCATCCACATTTTGTTTCATGACATCCATTGGAATCCTCACAGTGTAATAGCTCCCTTCCCCCTTCTTCTCTGTGGTAATCTTTTGCCTGGGTCCTTCTTTCCTATGCATTCCTGCCCTCGGAGCTAGCGCCCTGTGTCCATACTTCCCTTCTGCTCTCCCATGAATGATGGTTCTCAGGAGTGTAACTACCTGATGTAAATGGTCACCTTATATGCCTGTCTTTTATTTGGTTGGAAGCCACGGGAGTGAGTTGAATTCCAGGCTCGAAGGGTGACTAGGGGCCATAGTCTCTGGGGTTTCAGTAGACTCTGTCAGACCAGCAAGCCTGGTCTTTGTTATGATTTTGA
>NW_006923237.1:42668-43126 GCF_000298275.1 Orycteropus afer afer | reverse complement strand
TCTACTTGAGGTAAATGTTCAACTCATATGCCTGTCTTTTGTTTGGCTGGAAACCACAGGTGTGGGTTCAGTTCCAGACCTGAAGGGCAGCTAAAGCCCATAGTCTCAGTGCTTCCAGTTAGCTCTATAGGACCAGCAAACCTGGTCCTGCCATTTTTTTCCTCCAATGATTTTGAGTTTTGTTCCACATTGTTCTTCCTCTCTATCAAGGATCTCCTACATAGATTCCCTTTTAAGTGCATGACAATGGTAGACTGGCCCCATCTAGTTCTTCTGGTCTCATAGTCATATAGGCTGCAGATCAGATGGTGTACCAGTCGCTAGGACTAACTGTTTCCAGGAAATTTGGTTTTCTTCATTCTTCTTTCCTCTGCATGAGGAGAGACCCATTGTTGCATCTAGATGGCAGCTTGCTAGCTTTTATGATCCTAGTTGCTACTCGCCAAGGTAGGAGGTGG
>NW_006923237.1:18820-19450 GCF_000298275.1 Orycteropus afer afer | reverse complement strand
CTGGATAGAGTGGGAGGAAAAACGTGGAACAAAATCCAAAAACTCAATAATGACCAGAGTTACTCGTTGGATGGAGTCTGGTGAGACCCCCAATACTATGGTCCAGGGATATATTCTGAGCCTGGAATAAAACTCACTCCCTAGGCCTGGCCCTCACCGCAGTAGTAAACAAGATATACATGCAGACCACGCAACACAAGGTGACACATCCACATACACTATGGAAATGCATACCTTGGAGCAATTGACTATGGGGCTCCAGAGAGGCAACATTCCCATGGAGGAAATGCAGGACACACAGGAGCGCATAACTAGGAGATGCATGGGGAGGAGGGTTAGTGGCCAGGGAGGCGAAGAGACTGCGTTAGGTTTGGGGATGGTAAACAGGGAGTGAAAATAATGTACATGTAATGTTACATGTAAAACAAACTCTTAAATAAATAAATAAAAGATTTCTCCAAAACAACAAAAAGAGAACCTACATAATAGATTGGGCGAAAATATTTGGCAATGACATATCTGAAAAAGGACTTATATCTAACATTTATAGAAAACTCCAGCACCTCAACATCAAAATGCAAACAATCCAATTAATAAATGTGCAGAAGACATGGATAGATACTTCACCAA
>NW_006923237.1:16732-17221 GCF_000298275.1 Orycteropus afer afer | reverse complement strand
AGAAATAGAAATACTATTTCATCCAGTAGTCCTATTACTAGATATATACCCTAAAGAAGTGAGAGCCAGGACACGAACAGATATATGAACACCAGTGATCATCGCAGCACTACGCACAATAGCAAAGAGATGGACCCAACCTAAGTGCCCATCAATGGAGAAATGTATAATCAAACTATGGTACATACATACATAATGGAATACTATGCAAGGAAGAACTCATAGCTGCACTGAATGAGTTGGCAAACAACAAGGCTCCAGGAATTGACAGAATACCCACTAAGCTGTTTCAACAAATGGATGCCCCACTGGAGGCAATCATTTGGTTATGTCAAGAGACTTGGAAGACAGCTACCTGGCCAACTGACTGGAAGAGATCCATATTTGTACCCAGCCCCAAAAAAGGTGACCCCACAGAATGTGGAAATTATCAAAAAATATCATTAATATGACATGCAAGTAAAATCTTGCTGAAGATAATTCAAAAAT
>NW_006923237.1:14165-14737 GCF_000298275.1 Orycteropus afer afer | reverse complement strand
CTAAGGAAAAGGAAGACACAGAGAAGTGCACAAGAGTTACACACAACAAAGATAAACACTTTCACATTCACAATACTGCATTGTCAGTAATAACAGACATTTATCTACAGGTAGATGCATGGGTAAACAGGCTGAATGATCAGATAGGTCTAAGCAAAAGGGCATATACTTATAACCTATAAGTTTGTGATGTTGTTGTTGTCATTGTTAGGTGCCAACGAGTAGGCTCTGACTCATAATGACCCCATGTACAACAGAAGAATACAATGCTATCCATTCTGCAGACTTACTCAATCTATATGCTGAGCAAATCATCCAAGAAGCTGGATTATATGAAGAAAAACGTGGCATCAGGACTGGAGGTAGAATCATTAACAACCTGAGATACGCAGATGATACACCTTTGCTTGCTGACAGTGAGGATGACTTGAGGCACTTGCTGATGAAGGCTGAAGAATTGAGTCTGCAGTATGGATTACGTCTCAATATAAAGAAAACAAAAATTCTCACAGCTGGACCAATGAGCAGCTTCACAATAAATGGAGAGAAGTTTGAGGTTGTCAAAGAATTCA
>NW_006923237.1:12743-13477 GCF_000298275.1 Orycteropus afer afer | reverse complement strand
GCACCTAACAACAACTACAACAACAGAATGAAACACTGTGTAGTGGTGCACCAGCCTCATCATCCTTGCTGTACCTGAGCCCACCATTGCTGCTACCTTGTCAACCTATCTTGTTGAGGGTCTGCCAAAACGATATTTCTGCATATTTTTTGTGCTATAACAATGTCCATATAAATAGAACTAACATGAGACACATGTCTGATGAATTCTTGCCACAGCCAACCAGCCTGAGGGAGCAAGTTGTTGGACATATGGGCTCAGGACCATAATCACGGGGGACATCAAGCTCAATTGGCATAACATACTACACAAGAACATTTTTCTACATCCTACTTTGGTGAGTAGTGACTGGGGACTTAAAAGATTGTGAGTGGACATCTAAGATGCCACAATTGGTCTCTCTTGCTCTGGAGCAAAGAGTGGAGAATATCAAAGCTGCATGGAAACAATTAGTCCAAGGGACTAGTGGACCATGGGATCCTCAGCTTATGCAATGCTGAGACCAGAAAAATAGATGGTGCCTGGCTACCACTGCCAATCACTCGGAAAGGGATCAAAACTGGAGACCAGGACAGAGTGAGAGAAAAATGTGGAACAAAACTCAAAATCATAAAAAAGACCAGGGTTTCTGGTCTGACAGACTATGCTGTTACCCCAGAGACTATGGCTCCTAGCTACCCTTTGAGACTGGAATTTAACTCATTCCTGTGGCTTCCAACCAAATAATAGACAGG
>NW_006923237.1:10346-11780 GCF_000298275.1 Orycteropus afer afer | reverse complement strand
TAAATAAAGGTTGTAGCTTTGTTAATCGAATTCAACTGTCAGCCTTTCTAAGAAGATTGTGTTCTCTGCGTGAAACCAATGGAACTTCATTGATGAAAGTGTAACGCTATGAAATATATTTTTGTGACTTCCTTTTCCTCTTCATTTAACATTATGTTGCAAACCTTGTTTCATGTCTGATATAGAGCTCTCGCATAAGTTTTGTAAGCAGTCAACAATGTCTTTTCACCAAAAGAAATGGCACTGAGAACCGCAATAAACCAACAGATGAAATCAGTTTGCCAGGGAAAATGAGGACTCCGTTTTCCCCCTGCCTTCCCAGTCCAAGAAGCCTGCAGGCTTGTCCAGAGCAACAGTGGGAAGCTCAAGGGCCAAGACTCCTCTCATTTGCATAACCATAATGTACTGCGAACAATAGCTGTTGTTTAAGCATGAAAACTTTATAGTTTCTTTCAAAACTATTATCTCCAAGAATGAGATTTTCTTTACACAGCACACAGCAAAGCTACAGCAGGAATTTGGGTTGGGGTTATTTCTACCCTCAGTGCACTGGGACGGCGGTTCCCTGGCCCTTGTCTGCCCCAAGCTGGTAGCATAGCTGCTTACTTTGTCTCTTGCTTAATTCTTGTCTTGAAGAAACATTTTGCATGGAAAGGAACAAAATCCCAAGTCTTAGTCAATTTTTGAAGACCCAGTTTTTACAGGGCTTGTGTTACTCTGTCTAATGATAGGCAGTGCTTTGATTTTGCTGATGTGGACCATCGGGTGGCAGAGTGGAATCACCTGGGAAACCCGATGGGGGTCGCTACGGGTCGGAATCAACTCAATGGTAGTGATAGAGATCGACAGCTTTGCAATTCCGATGGGCAGTTCTACCCTGACCTCCAGGGCCAGTATGAACCAGAAATCTCTCCATAGCAGTAGGAATTACATGGCAGTCATTTCATTTTGTTTCATTCTTTGTGAAGGTTAGTTTCCCTTGTATTTGAACTTTGCATAAAAGCGGTCATGATGGTACTTCGGTATTATTTTTTTGCACATTGTATCTGTATAACACAAGGGCTCAGTAATAGCAGTTATTCTGACGATGGCAAAGGAACGGGCAGGGTTGCATTCCGTTGTACACAGGGGCATTATGGGTCAAAATGAACCGGACAGCCATTAACAACAACGTGTTTGCAAGACACTGTATGTGTAGCTGTAGTTTCTTCAGGTTCTTTGCACAAAGTCAAATATTCTTTTCTGAGTGCACCTGCCGGGGGCAATCACCATCTGTGCCATTGCTCCTCTCCTCCTTTCCTGCGGCCTGCTCCTGGCCACCAGGGCCGTCAGCGGGGCCCACTGCTTGATCATGGAGACGAGGCAAAAAAAGTTCCTTCAGAACACTTCCTCCTTCACATTTTGAAAGAGAGACAACAAGCTGTGTGAGAGCAC
>NW_006923237.1:8709-9376 GCF_000298275.1 Orycteropus afer afer | reverse complement strand
AGGACCTTAAGGTTTCTTTGGAATCTATTTTTTCTGATCTCAAGGAATGAGATTCTCTTCAGGCCATTGCCTGCAAAAGCTGCTGTAGGTATTTGCATTTGGGGATTCATTTGTACCCCACGTCTACTAGTATTCCCCTTCCCTGGACTGTGTGGCTCCCAAGTTTGTGGCATTTTCCTTTCTCCTTTTATTGTCAGAGTCTTAGTGCTATATACTTGAGACTTGTGCCAAGGAAATGAAACACACGCTTTTGCTAAATTTTTGGAAACTCTGTTTTTACAAAGTTGGTCATATTTTGTGAAATATTAGAAATTGCTTTTTTTTCCTGCCAGATGTCTATCTCCTTCCCCCTCTCCCCAGATTATAGTTTGGTGTCAGAGTGTGTCCAAGCACTGAGCTTCTAACCTATGAAGGTTGTGGGAGAGATAGGAGGCACTAAGCTTCCTGAAGATTGACAGTCTTGGCCACCCTGTGGGCCAGTTCCACCCTGTCTTAGAGGGTCACTGGGAGTCAGACTCCCCTTGATAGCAGTACATTTGGGGGGAGGTTCCGACAGGAATTGCTGATCAAAGAGAAGCGCATCATCCACTTCTCCTTTCACTAAGGCCCATAATTGCTTTTTCCTGAGTCACGGTACAAGTGTACCCTCCCCCCAGCTGTATGTCCA
>NW_006923237.1:5664-7290 GCF_000298275.1 Orycteropus afer afer | reverse complement strand
TTGTGCACTCTTGGAATATATTGTGAACCCTGTTTCCTGTCAGGAGCTCTGGTGGTGCAGTGCCAAAGGCCCATGTGGAGCTCGGACATTATTTTGGTAAGCGGCCAGCACAACCCTTCCGCCAAAGAAATCCTTACTCTGAATCCCGATGAACCCAACATATCAAATCCGATTCCCGGGGAAGTTGAGGCCTGGGTTTCCCTCTCACCACTCTTCCGCCCAAGAAGTCTGCAGGCTGGACCAGAGGGAAAGTGTGAAATTCATTGGCCAAGACTCCTCTTCTCATTTGCATCACCAAAATGCACTGCGAACAATAGCTGTGGTTTAAAGAGAATGACCTTAAGGTATCTTTGGTATCTCTTATTTCTGATCTCAAGGAATGAGAGTGTCTCCGTGCCATTGCCTGCAAGAGCTGCTCTAGGTATTTGCATTTGGGGTTTAATTTCCACCCTAAGTCTTCCAGGATTCCACCTCCCTGGCCCTTGTGGCTCCCAAGTTAGTGGCATTTTCGTTTCTCTTCTTACCGCCGAGTCTTGGTGATTTACACTGAAGACTTGAGCGGAGGGAGAGAAACACACATGAAACTGCCTAATTTTTGGAGGCCCTGTTTCTGCAGGGCTGATAATGTCTTGTGAAATATTAGAAATTGCTTTTTTTTTTCTAGCTAGGTGTTTTGTTTTTTTTACTTCTCTCCAACTGCAGGTATCTTGTATGTAATTCCATGGGTATATAAAACAGACTCTGTCTGAATCTTGCTTATATAACATTGTCCCTCATTGTTCCTGCAGCCAACAAGGTATGTTCTGAGTCCAGGTTGCTCCTGGTGGTAACCACTCATTAATACACTATGTTTTGACTGCCTTTTCTATCTTACTTATCCGCTTCTTTTTGGTGATCACCTCCTAAATGTGTCTAAAACCTTAGTCTTCAGGTCTGCTTCTGGGGAACCCAGCCAGATACTATCTTTACTTTAGGGATCTCTATGTAAACAAAGTTATCTAGAGATAGACCACAATCTATGGAGACAATGCCGTTATTTATCTCAAGTTTTTCTTGCTGCCACATGACAGCTGTATCTGTTGCCCTAAAATGGAATGTATGCCATAAAACAGAGCACATTTTAAGTCTAGTAGTACAGTTTGTGCTGACAAGTCAGCTAACTTGCTCACTGGAAAATTTTGATTTCCACTGTAAGTTGCTTCAACATTTGCTTCACATGCATTATCTTTGTAGATGTGACCTCTCTCTTGCCCTCTGCTAATATTTTGATTTAAAGGAAAGTGAGGCTCAAATATTGAACTCTGAAAATACGAGGAACCTATGAGCACATGAGGGAGCTCTGGGGCCTAGCGCCTAAGGCACTTGACTGCTAACCAGAAGGCTGGAGGTTCAAACCCACCAGCTGCTCCTGGGAAGGAATGTTGGCCAATCTACTTCCGTAGTGTTACGTCCTGGGATCCGACTCCACTGCAGTGAATATGAGCACATGACACAGCGGGAACATGGACATACAGCTGGGGGGAGGGTACACTTGTACCGTGACTCAGGAAAAAGCAAATATGGGCCTTAGTGAAAGGAGAAGTGGACGATGCGCTTCTCTTTGATCAGCAATTCCTGTCGGAACCT
>NW_006923237.1:1398-2499 GCF_000298275.1 Orycteropus afer afer | reverse complement strand
GCCATTTTGAAGGTTTAAAAAGCAGCTTGGCTATTTTGGATATTGAAGGAGACAGTGCTCTCGCAGATTCCTGGGGCTTAAGAACACGTTTTGCTTTCCAGCAACCCCAAGGACACTTGGATCCTGCAAGACTGAAAAGGTACCACACTCTTCTTGTTACTCTTATACCCCACATCCACTTGGTGAACGGAGGTGCAGCCATTCCCTCACTCCCACCTACCTTCTGTGCCCTTAGGAACTCCATCACAGTCGGTGTGCTCAGACAGAGCCTGGGTGCCCTGCCCTGTCCTCCACTGATTTTTCTTTTTCTCTCTTTTTTATTTTTTTCTTTTTCACTTTCTTTTTCTGGTGATTAGTTTGCTTGTATTTGTCTGTTTTAAAACAACTAATATTATTAATAGTTTGGTCCTTTTTATTATTATTATTAATCTTCTCTCAGGCCCTAGTTTTCAGCATTTTTTCTTTTCCCTGTGCGTGGTTGAATTTCTTTTTTTTTAATTTAAGGGTTTTTTTTTTCCCCCCATTTTTTCTCATGGTTGAACCCATTCCTTGGTTTTCTTTTTGTATTTTTCCCATTTTTTTCATTTCTTATTCTCCTCTACTTTTTTTTTTCTTAGTGCCCTTTCCCTAGATATTGTAGGTTTTCTTATTTTTTCTTCTATTTTTCCCCTTTTCTCTTTTTTTGGTTACTGTTCCTATGTGATTACATGGTGTGTTTTTCATCCATGTGCTTTTAGTTTTTTATGGTTATTTAATTGTAATTTGTAGCTCACTGAGTGGGAAACAACAACAGTCCGCATAAGACACAATTACAACACCACCTCCTGCAACTTCACTTACTGAGCGACAGCCACTACCTCCTTCTCCACCAACAGGCCAACGATAGAAAAAAAACCAAGAAGAACCTGAATCACCCTTGGCTTCCCTTCACAAAGAGTTAACAGAAATCTAAATACAACAACACCACGATGCCTCGCATACAACAGAACAACACGGTCCACACAAAGAAGCAGGAGAAAGTGGTGGAAACAAGGGATCAGGATACAGACCCAGAACACATCCCTAAGGAAGAAGCAGCATTGGAACTCTCTGATAAGGAAT
>NW_006923237.1:0-678 GCF_000298275.1 Orycteropus afer afer | reverse complement strand
AGAAGGCAATGGGATGGTTTATATAAAACCCTGAAAGAGAAAAATTTTCAACCAAGAATTATATACCCAGCAAAATTGTCCCTCAAATATGATGGTCAAATAAGGAAACTGCCAGATAAGTAGAAATTCAGGGAATTTGTTAAAACCAGACCAACCTTGCAGGAGATATAAAGGGAGTTCTTTGAACAGAGAACCAAAAATACCACACAACAACCAACGATTAATATACAAGATGACCTAACCCAGAAGCCACAGCTATGGACATATCCAAAGTAAAATAAGCTTGTAAGACTGTAAACAGGAAACCAGAGACTTCAATTTGCAAATGAGGACAACTGCAAACCTAAAAGAGTGAAAATACTGTGTAGTTACACAACTTCTAAATGGTGAGAAGTCAAGAGAGTTGCAAGATACAATGGACTGTCTTAAACTCAAGGAGAAAATTATAAATCATAAGGTAACCTCAGAGAAAAATGATAAACCTTCACATCACAATAAAGAAGAGGACAATCAAAAATATTCAGCATATACTAAAACAACAGCAACAAAGGAAATGATAACAAGATTCATAAACATAATGAGCTCAGCACAGAAAATAATGTGGAACAAAGAATCCAGGGACACCATGAAAAAAACACATAACAAAATGACAGCAACAAATTCAAACTTATCAATAAT
>NW_006923236.1:55791-56509 GCF_000298275.1 Orycteropus afer afer | reverse complement strand
GTCAATTCCCTACCATTTCCACAAAAATTATGATATACATAAAATATGGTGTCATTTTCTTTATAGAAAGGCTCACAAAATAAGTTTCTGCTTTCATTTGTTTCCGGAAAAGAAATATTTTTTAAAATAAACAATTCCTCAAGTCAGAATGCTGTCTTCTTACTTGGATATCTTCTGCTTATTGTTTAAGCACCTTCAGAACAAGGGACTTAATTTTTTGCTTAAATATATACTCCACACATATTTTTGAACAAATCTGATTTTTTATTCAAACAATAATAATAATGTTTATCATGTTTTACTTTTAATTTTAGTCATGCTCATTTATCCATCCATTTACTAAACATATATTTTCAGTGAACAACCTACTTTCGAGGTGCTTATACTATTGTTGTCGTTAGCCATCATGGAGTTAGCTTTCTAACTCATGGAGACCTTATGCACAAGGGAAGGAAACTCTATACAGTTCTGTTCTTGTTGCTGGGTGCCATACAGTTAACTTTTGACCCATAGTGACCCTATGTGATAGAGTAGAACTGCCACATAGGGTTTTCTAGGCTGTATTATTTATGGGCATAGATTTTTAGGTTTTTCACCAACAGAGCCACTATGAACTGCCAATTTTTTGGTTAGCAAACAAACTCTTAGCCATTGTACCACTTGGTCCTTTAGTGTTATTAAACTCCAAAACAAATTACCAGTCCTGGTGGCATAGTGC
>NW_006923236.1:53572-55356 GCF_000298275.1 Orycteropus afer afer | reverse complement strand
GTTTACCACTCCTTTTTACAAATATAAGAGTTCACTTGGAATGATTTTGTTGTTCCCAACTCAACTTGGGTTAAAACTTCAATTAAGTGACTATCATTCTGTTTTCCTATGAGAACAAGCTTAATTTCTTCAGTTTTTGTTCATAATTCACACCTTTGCGAGTAGGAACATATTGGTCTGAATAATTTTGTATCCTCAGTAGAAGCAATTATATATTTTCTCATGTGACTGATGCTGCATGCAGTCTATTGGTGAGCAGTAACCTGTGCCTTGTAATTCCTTTGATTTTGTTTATATTAATCTGGGATGGAAGCCAGGTTCTTCTTGGCTTCAGTACACTCAGTAATGGCTAGACAGAAGAGATTTTTTTTTTTTTAATGTATTTCTAGGTTTGGCCAGCTTTACTACTTCGTCCTTTTGCTGTACTTTCTGTCACTGCCTATTATTCACCAGGAATACATTGTCCGCATTCATCCAATGGTGTTACTAGGGTTGGTGTCATCCTAGTAACTTATTCTGTCACCTCCTTCATGGTCCTCCTTCTGTACAAGATGATAAAGAATCCTTAGTGATGTTTATTAATAATTTTAATTATAGAATAATATGTGATACATATTGTTGTGAATCACTTAAATTAATATTTCTCAGATTATATGAATCTTAACAAAGAAATAGGAGCTATGGTAGTGCAGTGCCTAAGTCATTTGACTACTAACCAGAAGAAGGTTGGCAGTTCAAAGCCACCAGCCACTCCGTGGAAATAAGAGGGGCAATCTACTACCATAAAGATTTTACCACCTTGGAAACCCAAAGGAGATCACTATAAGTCAGAATAGACTAGTGTCAGCAGGTTTTGTTTTCATTTTTTGGAATAAGAAAACAATTTCCTAAAATCTTTCTATATTTGGGGGAGGGAGGGTATAAAGTATAATTATATTAAATCAAAAAACAACACCAAACCCTTTGATTTCAAGTTGATTCTCACTCATAGCAACTCTGTAGGACAGAGTAGACTGACTCATAGGGTTTCCTGGGCTGAAATCTATACAGAAACAGACTGAAATCTTTCTCCTTGGGAGCAGCTAATAGGTTTGAACTACCAATATTTCTGTTGGCAGATAAGCACTTTGACAGTGTACCATCAGAACTTCTTAGAAAATATATAAAAACTAAAAATCATTCATTGTTACCAGGGAAATGAGGTAGGGTGAGTGGGAAGTTTTTGTTTGTGTGGCATTGAGTTTATATTCACGGTAGTAGAATATTTTGGATGAGAATAATGATAATGGTATCACAAAATGAAAACTACAATCAATGTCATTGAGTTGGAAATGTGGTAGTTGTAATATTATTTAATGTTTTAGTGTGTATTTTTTCACCACAATAAAAAAAAAAAAAAAAAATACAATATGGGCTGAGGACATGAACAGACGCTTCATCAAAGAAGATATTCAAGTGGTCAACAAACACATTGTGGTAGTTAAGCTTGTGTGTCAACTTGGCTGGACCTGGTTGAATGGCTGGGAAGCTGGATGTAGTATTCCCCATGAGACTGGTAATCAACTCCATATGGAATCTACTGTGAGCAGCTGCTGTGAGCTACTTGTCTTAGGGATGTGGTCTGCTTCCTGTATATAAGGAAAAGCCTTGAGGAACAGTTTCTAATATAGGCACGCTTGAACCCTGCATGTCGCAGTGTCATTCAGCACCCTGCCATGCTCTGCCAACCTTAGGACTTTTAATGGACTGGAATTACTGACCTGATGTATGGTTTGGTAACATCA
>NW_006923236.1:50404-53352 GCF_000298275.1 Orycteropus afer afer | reverse complement strand
TTACATTATAAGTTACAATATTATTAGTAACAGAGTGTGTTATATATTAAAGGTGAGATGGAGTATATGGAGTTGCCAAGCACTCTGAGACCTAATCAAGCTTTAAGTCCTTTATTTCTGGGGTTGAGAAGTGGCTCATGCCAGAAAGGATTCTCAACCCAGAAGAGCAGCTTCGCTGGGTTTATAAAGACAAAAACCACTTTTCTATTCTTTGCCAGCAATCTTTTATAGAAGCAGAAAGCAATGTTAAACCTAATCTAGCAAATAACACCTGTAAAGAAACTCACTGGCTTTATGGTTGGGCCTCGTCCACTCTGGAAGCTTCAACTAGGACTCAGCCTTTGCAAGCAGACTTTTACAGAAGCTGAAATAGCATTATACTTCTCTAGCAAGTCACACTGATAGGTAGCACTTTGCATTGTGGTCTGTCTCTGTGGTTGGCATAGGGGCTTAACTAGGTCTCCACGTTCTGCCAGAACAAATGGGGTAGTCTAGGCCTGCAGTCTTTCAGTGGAAACAGGATGGGGTGGTCTAGACCTACAGCTTTTCAAGTGAAACAGGATGAGGTGGTCTAGGTCTGTAGCTTAAGGAAAAAAACTTTATGGGGGTATCAGCGTGTCAAGATGGTGTCAGTTAAACTATCTGGCTCATCACAAGTAGAAGCCTCTTTTGACTTTTCTCCTTTTCCTTGAATTACTACTTTGTTCTAAAAAAAAAAAAATGATATACATTTACAAATACTAATTATCACAATATTGTAGGGAAAAAAAACAGAAAATGTAACAAATCAGTGACTAGAAAAACACCAGTAGCAACGAAAACAACAACCGTGCTGGTAATGTATGCATATGAAACCACAAAAGTGATTTGAAGCATCCTTGCAATTGAGTAACAATGACAGTTGTGACAGTGTAATGTTGTTGTTGTTATGTGCCATCAGTCGGACCTGACTCATAGCGACCCCTCCTTGGGTTGCCGAGGCGGTATCACTAGGGAAGAAGATTGCCCAACCTTCTTTCCGAGGAGTGGCTGATGGGGTTCAAAAAGAAAATTAGCATAAAGCTTTAGCTTTGTAGGTGTAAGCTGAGCTTATGAAAAAATGTTTTGGTTGTTATAAACAACTATAGGAGTATTTTTATTAAAAAAATAATACATTTTTGCTGGCACACTGCACACAGATTTTATAGTCATTTTGTGTCACCCTCTGACAATGTCACCCTACAACCCCCTAGTGATGTCACTGTATTTATCACCATTTTTATTCTATGTTTACCCAGCATTATTCCATTACATTGGAATGTAACTTTGTTTGTGTCTTTTTAAAATAACATACATTTGGAACTACAAATTAAAACTTCTTAAGAGAAAAACTTACCGAGTAGCCATATTTTGGAAATTTTGTGTTTACTATGTTAGTCAAAAATTTACATACTATTGATATGCTCCATTCATCTTAGCATCTGTTACCCAAATTCTCAACAATAAATGAAAACATTTTAATTCACTGGCTGTTCTCCCTGACAAACTGAGTGATAGCTGGCATTGTGATTTCTAATTTATAGATAGTAGCATGTCATTTTCATTTTCACTCTAGGTATGACTGGGCTATAATTTTGTATTCAAACTTTCTCAGTATATGTGTCCTTTGGCATAGGGTGATAAGTTTGGGAAACATCCTCATTCTTTAAAAGAATGAGAAGAATAGAGATAAAGGAATTGATATACTTACCAGAGTCTATGGATTTTAAAAATAAAAAAAAAATATATTTTTTTTCTTAAATAAATTTCCTGTTCCTGATATTGTAAACATGTAATGAAATGAAAGTATACAATATTTTCTCTTGTTCTTTCTCTCATGTTGAGTCCATCAACCAGATATGCATTCTTAATTGCCATTTTTTACATGTCTAAATCATTTATAAACAGAATGATTGCATGCATAGCCAATATTCATGAATTTTATCAAATTTTGACTAATTTGTATTTTGCACTGCCTTCGAGTGGACCTGACTCATAGCGACCCCTCCTCGCCGTTTTCCAGGTGATATCACCACCAAAGTAGATTGCCCAACGTTCCTTCCAGGGAATGGCTGGTGGGTTTGAACGCCAGCCTTCTGGTTAGCGGTCAAATCCCTTAGGCACTATGTCACTTCAAGGTATCTTTGGAATTAGAAAAAATAGTTCATATTAATTAAATTTCAACTCATGACAACTCCATATATGTCAAAGTAAAATTATGCACCATAATGTTTTCAACCACTGATATTTCAGAAGCACATTTCTAGGTCTTTCTTCCAAGCCCCATCCAGGTGGACTGGAGCCTCCCATCTTAGCAATCAAGCATGGTAACCTTTCACACCACCCAAGGACTCCATTTTTGGCACACCTTTCATTGTCTCCATTGTACGATTAACTCTAATATTTATGATTTTACACTTCTAGAGAATTCTTAACGAATTGTGGGCCATTTCTTTTCTTTGAACTACACTTTTAAGAAACTGAGACTCTGTAGTGAACTCAATTAACAGTAAAATGCTCTCTGCCCAAAGTAGCCTAGGATTACTGGTCTAAAAATTACAAGTAGTTGATAAGCTAACAAATCCATAAACTGTGTTTCCTCAGTAAATAAATGGGCATAAGTTCATCATACCTGATATAACTTTATTAGTAAATGTGTTAATTTTATAATAAAATCTATTAAATGTGCTAGAGTAGACACACACGCACACACACAAGCATATATTCATATGTGTGCTATGACATTTTAAAGAATAGTATATAATGCAAGCAATCACTCATTTACCCATAACCCAAAAAGCTTAAAAATGGATGAATATCAACATCCATGAAGCCAATTTGTTCTCTTAAGTGATTGCATGGTCCTGACAAGAATTATCCTCTTTCTGGAATGTTTCATTAATCATTCTACTTTTCTTTATCCTTTTAAC
>NW_006923236.1:47720-48584 GCF_000298275.1 Orycteropus afer afer | reverse complement strand
GGATGGAAAGACTTCATTTCAGTACTTTGAGCGTGTTGCCAGGAGAGACCAATCGCTGAACAAGGACATCATGCTTGGTAAATTAGAAAGTCCGTGAAAACGGGGAAGACCCTTAATGAGATAGGCAGACACAATGGCTGCCACAATGAGCTCAAAAATAGAAATGTTCATGAGAATGGTACTGGCAGTGTTTCTTGCTGTTGTACATACCATCATTATGGGTCAGAATCATCAGAACTGACTTGACGGCACCTAATAAAAACAACAAATATTTACAGAAGCAAATAGTCACATCTTTCTCCAGAGGTGTGGCCAGTGGGTTAGAACCACTAATCTTGTGTTTAGCAGCAGAACACTTCAATCATTGTGCCATGAGGGCTCCTCTTTCTTTATCTCTATATATAGATGTGGATATTTATGTATTTATATACACACATATATATATATCTCCAACATATTTATATAACATGTATATATTCAGCCTATATACACACCCAACATACATGTATACAATATATATATGTGTATCCAACATATATTTATATCCAACATATATATGTGTATATGTATATACACACATGCACACACACATACATATATACATACACACACATATATGTCACACATATGCACATATTTATATACACAGGGGTATTATCAAGTATATGCCCATTTAATATTATTTTATTATGTTGGTAATAAACTTTGATTGTTTTTTCTTTGTTTTTGTTCTTTTTTTTTAATTACCCTTTGGGTGCAAATTTACAAATCAGATTTGTTTTACCTTCAACAGTTCGTGAACATCTGATTTTACGGCCCTGATTATTGTCTCCAACAGTAAATAGATAGATAGATAGATAGATA
>NW_006923236.1:43885-45145 GCF_000298275.1 Orycteropus afer afer | reverse complement strand
ATATGGCTATCAGGTCAAGTTGATTGATTGTCTGGTTGAGTTCTTCTGTGTCTTTGGTGAGATTTTGTTTCTAGTTGTTCTGTCATTCCTTGAAATTAGTGTTAAAGTCTCCTACTGCTATTGTAGAGTTGTCTATTTTTTCTTTTCAATTCAGTTAATATTTTGCTTTCTATATTTTGGAGCTCTTTCATGGGTGCACAGATTTTTATTATGGTAATATCCTCTTGGCCAATTGACCCTTTTAACATCATATAGTGTTCTTCTTTGTCCCTTATTCTGGTTTTATCTTGAAGTCTATTTTACCAGAAATTAATATTGGCACTCCTTCTCTTTTTTGGCTGCCCTTAGCTTAATATATTTTTCCACCCTTTGATTTTTAATTTATCTTTATCTTTGTGTCTAAGGTAGATATTTCTTGTAGGCAACATATCAATGGGTCTATTTTCTTATACAATCTGTTACTCTCTTTCTCTTGGCTGATACATTTAGCCCATTTACACTGAGTGTAATTAGTGCTAAGTATGAATTTATTACTGTCATTCTATTGTGTTGTTGGTGATTTCTTTGTTCCAAATATTTTTTCTGTGCTGAGTTCATTTTGTTACCAGTTTTTTTTTTTTTTTTTTTCTGTTTTCTTCATTATTGTTTGTTTTGTGTTTACTAAGCCCTTGTGATTTTCTTCTTTCTTAGTTTAGTTAGGAGGATTGTTAATTTTCTTTGTGGTTACCTGAAGCAAATTCTTATCTCCCTATGTTTGGAACAGTGTGTTATATGTAAAGACATTGTCCTGTCTTCCTCTTCATTTGGTAGTTTTGTAATTAAAACTTCTGTTCCCTTTTTTGCTTTGTTGCTGGTGTCATTGGTAGATTGCCTCCCCTATTTCTCTATGCACATTTTTTGTGAGCTTATTTTAAGAATCTTTTTGGTTTTGTTTCTAGGTGGTGATGTCAAGTGTTCTCATTTTAATTTGTTGTTCTCTGTTGTCTGTTCTCTATTAGAAGGACTCCTTTTAGCATTTTTTCTACGGTAGTCTGTTTTTCACAAATTCCCTTAATTTCTGTTTGTCTGGGAATGTCTTGATTTCACCCTCATAACTGAGGGACAGTTTGGCTGGGTATACAATTCTTGATTGGCAATTCTTTTCCTTCAAGGTTTGTATATGTCACCCATTGCCTACTTGCCTGCATGGTTTCTCTTGAGGTTTCAGAGATTAGTCTTATTTGTTGTCTGCTCTACGTGCCATTTTGTTTTTCATGAGCT
>NW_006923236.1:38820-40015 GCF_000298275.1 Orycteropus afer afer | reverse complement strand
GCCTGTAGAGAAGCAGGAGTGATGGGGGAGGAGTAAAAGCAACATTTTTCAATGACTTAGATTTACACTTTTCGAGGCAAAATGTGTGTGCTTTTTTATTTATTTTTTTTATTTTTTACCAGGTAATGAGTATTATTTTTGCCAGCTAAGAGCACGAAGGAAATTTGAGTATTCAAAATGCTTTTGATCATTCCCATCCTATGTCTCAGGAATCCACAGGTCTTCAACTTGCAATGAGTGTATCTCAGGGCAATAGTTGCAGGAGTTCCTCCAGATATCTTCTGGTCCACTAAATCTGGACTCTTTTTTAAGGTATTAAGTTTTGTTCTATAATTTTATCTCATTCTATCCAGGGCTATTTATTTTGTGTCCAGTTAGAAGAGCTAGGAATTGTAGCTAGGCACCATCTAGTTCTTCTGGCCTCTGGATAAATGAGACCATAGTTAATTTAGGCAATTGGTCTTATAGACTGATTTCTTATTGAGTCTTTGGTTTCCTTCCATCTCTTTTGCTCTAGATGAGTAGAGACCAATAGGTGTATCTTAGAAAGCCAATTGCAAGCTTTTAAGAGCCCAGACACTCCTTACTAAATTGTGGTGTACAACATAAACCTTACAGACTAGGTTGTGTCAATTGACCATGATATCCTATGAGACTACTGTCTTAAGTTATCACATTTGTTAAATTAAACCTGTGAGGTATGTTGTTATATCTAGGAAGTATCCATGACTGTGCCCCCTGTGCACTTATATGTATGAATACATATATAGCACAAAAAAATGGGCATATAGATGTGCCCACAGATGCACACGTATATGATCATATATCTACTCACAGATACCTTCTTATACATACATATGCATGCATATCTATGTAAAGACTCACATGTTTTGGTTGTTATTGCTGTTTTTGTCTAATTATATGTTCTAGTATTTAGCAATAATATATTTTTTTTCTTATTTCTTAATGTCATCATTTACCTTAGTTAACTTGTCCTCACTTCACCAAAATTAACAAGCATCTACTGTCTAGAGACATATGTGCTGCATATATATTCATACATATGAGTATATACAGTTCTAGGTTGAATCTCAATATCTTGTGGATAAAAAAGCCCAAGCAACTATCTCTTGGATGCAATCACTCTCCAGGGTGGTTGTTGTTGTTGTTATGTGCCATTGGACCTGACTCATAG
>NW_006923236.1:36128-37345 GCF_000298275.1 Orycteropus afer afer | reverse complement strand
GAGATCTGCTTCTGTAAAGATTACAGCCAAGAAAAACTTATGGATTTCAATTCTACTCTGTAACACCTGAGGTCATTATCAACTTGACAGCATTGTTTTAAAATAGATTTGGTTCATTTCCATATTATGTTTTTTTTTTTTTTTAAACTTCTATAGAATCTTTGTCTATTGTTCTAGGGAGAGAACATCCACTCAGTCTGTGAAAATGAAATTAAGAGGATTTAGTCTTATTATTACATCCAGATGTAGGACAGCACCATCCCCTATAGAGGAAAACTGATGACTTCCACTAACAATTTCTAGCTAAAAGCAGATATAGTCTGTGGAGCAAAGAAATTATGATATATTGGTTTGTTTGCTTAGTCTTTGGTTGAAGTTACAAGGAGGATGGGGTAAGGGTGGGGAATAGACTTCTATTGGATAACTGGATATAGAAAATCACAATAATTTATTTCAGGATCTAATTACAGAGCTTTTAAAATCTCTCTCAAATAGCTTTCAGGTGGAATCATAAAATGTTACTTATGGATATTTACATACCTTTAACCAGATATCTGAGGAAGGGGATAGGGAATTCCTCTTGGTGTTAGGATCTCATTTCCCTGACAAGACTTGTTAAACAACACTTTTAGAGGGTCTGGACACTTTAAATAAGGTTGGCTGTAAACTCTTTCAATTAATTCTCTTTCACACATCTTTGTCATAAAGAAGTATTTATCTGGCCTACTTCATACAAAACACGTCTGTGTTAAGATTCCTTGCCTTAGAGTATATTTCCTTTACCTTCTGGCTTGACTATAGAGAGAGACTCCATTTCTTAATTGTAAGGCTTCCAGTGATTAACACAGCCAGCTAACAGGAACTTGTAGAGAGGAACTGACGTTTCAGCTGAACAGATTTCCAGGATGGCAGATCCATAAAAGGAGTTTAATTCAGCAAGAACTGAGAGAAATTTAATCATTCAGCTTTGGTCAAAAGGGATTTATGAATTTCTCCTTTACATTATTTAAGGGGGAAATACAAGACTTCTCAGGTAACTTACAAATGATATATTTTTATTAAATCATTTAGAAAAGCAGTTGAGTATAATAAATTTTAGATCCATACAGTTTTCTAACTCTTCAGAATTCAAGTCTTCTTCAAATAATTCTTGTTAGTATTTGCCTGTTCCATTTGCCCAATAGCTGTATTATTTCATTAATTTATAGAGTAACTGG
>NW_006923236.1:16785-17780 GCF_000298275.1 Orycteropus afer afer | reverse complement strand
CATTATTAATTATTGCTTGTCCCTTGATTTTATAGCCAAATCTTTCCTCCTTCCCTCAGAGTATTCACTGTCTTAGTTGAATCAGTCAGAGACTTCAAGTCTTTTCTAGTATTGATTTTAAATATGATGGCATCACATGTAGTATAATCACAATTGTTTGCTGAAAACATGCAATATTTTTGTATCAGTTGTTTTAATACTTATATTGTTACTTTTAAAAATACTTATGTTGTCATTCACCAGTGCAATTATATACACCCAACATTCTATCTCATGATTGTATTTGAGAAGATTCCATTCTCAAATACAATGGAACCATTCTTCTAGACATTCCAAAATTACAAAACATTACAATAAGCTAAATTAGTTTTTCAGCATTAATTTGTTAACATAAAAAAGCATCTGTATATTTACCAAGAGCTAGTATGCTTCTGTAGTTGTTGAGAAATTTAGAGCTCTAGAGAAAGAAGATTTTTTTAAAAAACTCCTTAAATCCAGCTATGAAAAAATGTACACTAAAAACATGGACCACTTGATGCTTTCTTGGTTCTCAAAGAAATTACTTTCTATAAAGGGAGAGTCCCAAACTAGAATGCTATAGAAATCAGATTAATTACTGTACAAATTTAGTGTCCTAAGCAGTCTTCTTTGACTAAAGTCCTTATGTAACTTTGCGGTATAAAACAGACTAGTGGAGAGATTCAAGATTCCTTCTTAAGTCCACAAAAGTTGTCTCTATGCCCTCACGTACTATAGTCCACCCCTACCCTTCCCAAGACAATCTTGAAAAGAAAGAATAAGAGACATTTTGTTGTAAAAGCCAGGAGAAGAAGATCTGGTAAGGCCAGAAGAACCTCCTGATGATAAAAAATAAAACATGAAATGGACAGCAGTCAAATAAAAAACATTTATCCATAATAAAACACATCATATTAGGGAAAATTTGGCTATCGTTTTAAGAGCATGACCAGTCCAATTCAAGCTTCATCTGCAAC
>NW_006923236.1:14146-15840 GCF_000298275.1 Orycteropus afer afer | reverse complement strand
GGTCAGTGACAGAACTCATGTTTTGAAAGTCAGCCAGTCAGTCACGGATTCACTTCATTGAACAGATTTCTAAGGCTTACATCAATCTATAGCTTCATTTGTACTCAAAGTAAAATATGCTTTGAGCACTGACATCAGCACACTCTTGTCTCTGTTAACTAAAACGGAACCTTCTTTAAATCCTATAAATGCTCTCACTTCTATAAGTAACACAATATAAATCAAATTATTCCCCAAACTTCAAGTTTGCTGGGATCAATGAAGTTGATTATGATATGAATAGTTCTTCCTTACTTGCATGGCAATAATTTAACTTTGTACTTTTGTTTCATATTTTGAGTAGTGATCACATCCTATGACAAAGAATGTGGTCCCATCTTCTGACTTTATTGGGAATTCTGACAGACTAAAAAATTTTAACCCTCTCTTCCTATTTTAATTTAAGAGAAAACAGATAATTTGAGAATAATTCCAGAGAATACAAGCCTATACAAAAGCAAATAAAGTTAGTTTATCCCTGAAAATAATTTCTTCAGCATAACTTAGACATTTTGATATTAACTGTTTAAAACAATCATCTTTTAAAATCAGTGAAATGTCATTGCTTAAAAGATTGTTATCCATTTGATGATTTTATTGTATATCTAAATTTTAGCATTCATGAAAAAAAATGAGCATAGCCTCCAAATATATTAGATTTATAGTAAATATAAGGAGCTCTCATGGTGCAATGGTTATGAACATAATTGCTAACCATATGGAACACATCTACTCTGTTACAAAAGGTCCCTATGAGTCGAAATTAACTTGACAGCACCTAACAACAACATATATGTTTTTTTCTGTGTTCTGAACTTTGGTCTTTAATGTGTACAAGAGAGAATCAAACTGTAATGGCAATTAAAATTTATTTGAAAATATGATAAATGTATTTTTGAATAAAAGAGAAATATATGTCAATAAGATGATCCATAATGTTTTAAAAATTTAAGTTTGTCTTAAGTATATCCAGTCCCAAGATAAGTGCATTTTAAATGTCATAAAATAACGTATTCATTCATGAAATACCACATTCATTGCCAAAAAGTGATACCAAAAAAAAAAAAAAATTATCATCAAGTTGATTGTGACTCATAGCGTTCTCCATTGGGTTTCTGAGACAGTAAATGTTTACAGAAGTAGATTGCCCAATCTTCCTGCTGGGCAGTGGCTAGTGGATTTGAATCTCCAACCTTCTTGTTAACACTCAAATGCCTTTGGTGTTACACCACCTTAACATTGATAAAGTAGCTCAAAATGTACTTTATTTGTGCTTTTAGTATTATCCCATGAAGATTTCAAATATTTTTTCTGATTTCTAAGGTAATTATGTTTAGAAATAAGATACATTAGTGATCTATATATTTGAGTCCATACAACTATTTTACTTTCTTTATGTCTGCCTAAGAAAAAGCTCTGGAAACTCCTCATACATATTTAATGCCAAAACTAAAGAACCAAACTCACTGTAATAGAGTCAGATCTGACTCATAGTGACCCCTACCTGGTTTTCTGAGTGGTATCACTGCAGAAGTAGATTTCCCAACCTTCCTCCTGAGGAGTGCAGTCTTTTTATTTATTTTCCCTTGTTTTTATTGATAATAGCTCATATTTATATACTTTTCTCAAAGAATGTAGTTCTATAGATACTGAGG
>NW_006923236.1:12238-13930 GCF_000298275.1 Orycteropus afer afer | reverse complement strand
CCTCAACATATGGCATGATATAGTCATGGTGATGGTAGTGTATGGGAGATGACTGTGAGCTCCCCATAATGTCTCCTGTACTCTATCTTATTTGGTTAAAGAAGAGGTACTTTTATAATTTTTCTAACTCACTTTTCCTTGTTTTGCTAGTTAACCCTGAAGCCCATTCTTTCAGTAGTTATAGACCATTAACTCACTGACAGCAGCACCTTATCAGAATATCTAAGTCACAAGACATTGTCCAGGGCCCCCTCTGGTAGTGGTGGGCACCATTCTGTCTGGAAAGCAGGCATGTAGCCCGCATCCCTACTTTCTCAAGTTTCTCAAACCCAGGTATAAATATTCCTGGCTGAGGGGAGGAGGTTAGAGATCACTTAAGTCCAGACCTGCCTCCTGCTGCTGATCCACGTGTGCCACTTGCAGACCTACTGTAAGCCTCTCCACCCCTCATACTGTAAACTCCTCACTTATACTTTGCCATTTTACTTTGCTATCCTTTCTGCATAATAAAATTTTTATGTCTCTTAGCATGCCTCAGAGTAAGTTTTTTGGTCTCCTTGTACCTACTTAGGAGGAGGTTTTAGCCTGCCTCACTAGTTCCTGATACAGGTAGGGAAGAAGATGGAAGCAGTCAAATGACAACCAAAACAAAACAAAACAACAAAAAAAAAACAAACTTATTGCCATCTAGTCAGATGTGACTCAGAGTGAGCCCTCCTTGGGTTTCCATGGTGATATCACTATGGAAGTAAATTGCCCAATCATCCTTCTGAGGAGTGTCTTGTGGGCTTGAACCACCAGCCTTCTGGTTAGCAGTCAAATGTCTTAGGCACTACACCAGCAGAACTCCCAAACAAACATGATTTATCAAATATTCATTGGGGAGCATCTCTGAGGTATATATTTTCATATACTATGTTTACTTAAAATTACCACAATTCAATTTTTGTAAATATTTCATAGGTGTGGAAATTAATATTTAGAATGATTAAGCAACTTGCAAAAGGATCTGAAGTTGAGAATCATGCTATTTCTAGTATATTATCTTGACATTATCTTTGCTTTCATTAGGCTGTATTCACTGTTTCTACTTTTTCTACCATCATTTCAAATAAAGTGCATATGGATGTAATAAGGTTGTAAGGTTGTGATATACACCTGCCTGGTGAGAGTATTGAAAAAATACAAAGTTATAGTTTTTACTTCATTTGACAAAAGCAATAATACTGAGTAAGGAGGGTAGATGGCAGAGCACTGTGGAGTAGTGCTTGAGTAGGAACCTCAGGAATAGGCAGTGGTGACAGGTAATTAGAAAGTGGTGAGGGTGGGTCACATGGATGAACACATGGAGGGCTATGGACATTATACTTAGGATCTTATGAGAACCTTAGCACATGTTCATGCTTCATATGTATATGAAACACATAATGCCAACTGATGGGAATTAGTGCCATCTTTTCCTTTTTGAATTCCTTTCTTCAGGTGCATTTAGTAGTTTTAAAAAGCAGAACAGTTAGGATGTCAGTGTCCCATACACTTCACCATACAAATCTGCAAAAAATTAGAGAATTTGTTGCAGATACCATTTTGAAAACAATAATTATCTTTTTAATTCAATATTTATTGACAATGTTTGGCAGACAGAAATGCAATAATTTTATAACAATCCAAATAATCAATTAACTTAACATA
>NW_006923236.1:10183-11268 GCF_000298275.1 Orycteropus afer afer | reverse complement strand
CTAAAAAATAGTTAACTGATGCCAATGTACAAACTCTTAATCATACCATGTTACTATTCTTTGAAAACAATGTGTTAAATTGGGATAATAACCAAAAATAATATATTTATATACATAAAAATATATATGTATATTAAGAGCAATAGATATGATATTGTAGAAAGAACAACAGATCTGAAATTATAAGATTAGGCTGAACTCTGGGTTATCAATATATTGGCTATGTAACAGAGTAAGGCACTACCCTCTAACTTTATTTCTCCACATGTAAAAATAACTCTGCATGAGTTTTGGTAAGATGGCAAAATAGGCAGACAAACTACACAGACCCTCTTCAATAAAGAAAAGGGGAACCATTAACACAGATACAGAAGATAATCCTGGAGCCCTGAGTTTTGAAACAAAGGATACAGAAGTGGACTAAACTCTAACTGGTAGAAGAATCTGCATGAAAACTCTGAAAAAGGAGATATACGGAGCTGCGGGCTATCAGAAATCCTGAGAGCATGGACAGCTTGGATGTTGCCGAGTGGGTTTGGGACCTAAGAATTAATGCAAAAATCAGCCTTGCTAGCCAAGGTCTGCATGGAGGACAGCACTCGTGGCTAGTGAACAAAAAAGGGAAGCAGTGAAGAGGGAGATGGGCTGAGCTGTGGATTTTTGGCTGTCCGGAGAGCGCAGTCATTTTGAATGTTTACAAGTGGTTGGACCATTTGGGATATTTAAAGCAGCAGCCTTTGCTCAAATTCCAGGGACATAAGAATAGGCTCCAGGGACCACAAGGATATTATGGACACAAAGGACTAGAAAGGTCAGATATTCCCTTTGTTATTCTTATACCCCACATCCTCTTGGTGAACACAGGTATGGTCATCACCCACTCCCATCTACTTTCCGGGCCGGCAGGAATTCCATCACAATCTGTGTGCTCTGATGGAGCCTGGCTGCCAAGCCTCACCCTGCCCAGATAATTCCTGCATCTCCTTTTCTTTAATTTCCCTGCTTTTGTCTGTCTTAAAATTATTATTATTTCTTTCATCCTTTTAAATATTATTTTTTATTCTTTCCTTCCTAGGTTCTAGTTT
>NW_006923236.1:7855-8333 GCF_000298275.1 Orycteropus afer afer | reverse complement strand
AGGCCATATCACTATGGAAGTAGATTGCCCCATTATAATTACACTGAATGGCTATGGATTAAATGCACCACTCAAGAGACTGATAATTGCAGACTGCATAAGAAAGCATAACCCATCAATATGCTGTCTACAAGAGACACTCCTTAGAGAGAAAGACAAAAATAGACTCAAAATGAAAGGTGGGAAATATATCAAGCAAGTGGCAGCCAAAGAAAGGCAGGAATGGCAATACTAATTTCTGATCAAATTGATTTTAAGATAAAAACCACCATATGAGACAAGGAAGGACAATATGTAATGATCAAAGGATCAATTGAGCAAGAAGATATAACCCTAATAAATATCTATGGACCCAGTGAAAAAGCCTAAAATACATAAATCAGACATTAACAGAACTGAAAAGACAGATGACTCCACAGCTGTAGTAAGAAACTTTAATACACCACTTTCAGTGAAAGTTAGGACAACTGGAAAAAAA
>NW_006923236.1:5786-7052 GCF_000298275.1 Orycteropus afer afer | reverse complement strand
ACTATGAAGAACTGTACTCCAACAAATCTAGAAGAAATGGACAGAGTTCTAGAAACACACTACTTACCAAAACTAACACAGACTGAGGTGGAAAAGTTGAACAGATCCATAACAAAAGAAGAAATTTAAAAAGTTACCAATGAAAAAAGTTCTGGCCCAGATGGTTTCACCAGAGAATTCTACCAAACCTTCAGAGAAAAACTGATACCAGTCATATTCATACTATTCCAAAACATAGAAAAGGATGGAATCCCCCAAATTCATTTTATGAAGCAAGCAGAACCTTGATACCAAAACCAGGCAAAGGCACTACAAAGGAAAGCTACAGACCAATATCCCTCATTTATATAGATGAAAAAATCTTCAATAAAATCCTAGCCAATAGACTCCAGCAACATTAATTAATCATTAATCAAAATTAATCATTATGACCAAATGGGGTTCATATTAGGTATGCAAGGATGATTCAACATTAGAAAAACAATCAGTGGCATACACCACATAAATAAAACAAAGGAAAAGAATCATACAATTATATCAATCAATGTAGAAAAGTTATTTGATACAATCCAACATTCATTCATGATCAAAACTCTCAACAAAATAGGAATAGAAGGGACATTCCTCAACATAATAAAGGGCATATATGTAGAACCAATAACCAATATTATTTTCAATAGAGAGAGACTGAAACCATTCCCCTTGCCAACAAGAACCAGACAAGGATGCCCACTATTGCCACTTATATTCAACATTGTACTGGAAGTCTTAGCCAGCTCAAGAAAGCAAAATCAAAGACATTCAAATTGGAAAGGAGTTCTGATGGCATAGTGCCTAAGGTATTTGACTGCTAACCAGAAGGGTGGAGGTTCAAATCCACCAGCCACTTCTCAGAAGGAAGTTTGGGCAATCCACTTCTGTACTGATACCACCTCAGAAATCCAAGGAAGGGTGGCTATGAGTTGGATCCAACTTGACACCAGTGAGTTTGGTTTTTGGTTTGGTTTCAGATAGGGAAGGAAGAAGTAAAACTTGCCCTATTTGCTGATGATATGAAGCTGTACCTGGAAAACCCAAGATACTCATTCAAAAAACTGTTGGAACTAATTGAGAGCTTTAGCATAGTGGCAGGATACAAGATCAACATCCAAAAATCAGTTGGATTCCTTTACACCACCAAAGAGATTACTGAAAAAGAAATAAGGAAATCAATACCATTTACAATAGCTACCAAAAATAAATAAATAAATAAATTACTTGGGAATA
>NW_006923236.1:3190-4263 GCF_000298275.1 Orycteropus afer afer | reverse complement strand
TATGGCGATTCCTTAAAAAGTTGGAATTAGAAAGCCCATTTGACCCAACCGTTCCATTGCTAAGTATATATCCTAAAGAATTGAGAGCCAGGACAAGAACAGATATATGCACGCCGATGTTCATTGCAGCACTATTTACAATAGCGAAAAGATGGAAACAACCTAGGTGTCCATCAGCAGAAGAATGGATAAACAAACTGTGGTACATAAACTATGGAACACTATGTAACCTTAAAGAATAACATAAAATCTGCAACACACCACATAATATGGATGAAGTTGGAGGACATTATTCTGAGTGAAATAAGTCAATCACAGAAGCCCAAATATTGTATTAGTCCACTGTAAGAAGTGAAGGAATGTTCTATATATGGAAGGGAATTTTCTTTGTTGGTTACTAGGGATTTGACTGCTAACTAGAAGGCTGGCAGTTCAAACCCACCAGCCACTCCTTGGTAGGAAGATTGGTCAATCTACTTCCATAGTGACACTTCCTCAGAAGCCCAAAGAGGGGTCACTTTAGGTTGGATCTGACTCGGGGGCAGTGAGTTTTGGAAGGGTGGAAGGGAAGGGTAATGAACACAGTTAGATATGTATAGAAGGGCAATGAACCAAATGTGAGTGATCAACATGGTAGCATTGAGAAAGAGGAAGACATAGAGAGGTGCATGGGAGGTACAAACAACAAAGATGAACCATTTTGCACATACAGTACTGCATTATCTGTGAAGGCAAACATTGATATACATGTGGATAGGTGGGTGAACAGGCTGAATTATTAGGTATGTTTACACAGAGGGGAGTGTGCCTATGACCATGTATAGGGTTGGCAGACAATGTTTCTACAAGTGTATTTGTGTGGTCTGTAAAAATGTCCAGGTATATAGTAGAGCTGACAAGGGATAAGGTTGTAGTCACTTGACCACAGCCAGCTACCCAGAGGGAGCGAGTATTTGGACCTGCGGGCTTGGGACCATGGTTTCATGGGACATTAAGCTCAATCGGCATAACATACTACACAAAAACATTGTTCCATATCTTACTTTGGCGAGTAGCAACTGGGATCTTAAAAG
>NW_006923236.1:0-600 GCF_000298275.1 Orycteropus afer afer | reverse complement strand
CACTCCTCAGAAAGAAGGTTGGGCAATCTACTTCCTTAGTGATACCAACTAGGAAACCCAGGAGGGGTCTCTGTGAGTCAGAGCCGACTCAACAACACATAACAACAACAACAACAATAAGGCAGAACTTTTCAATCAAGTGATATAATGATTCACAGGAAAATGAAAAATGTAATCTGAGATTGCTATAGAAACAACAACAACCTGAGGTTTTGAGGGTCAGTAATAATCACTAATTATGTCAGTATTCTGTACTGTGGTGCCTTGGATGTTGCTTTGATGCTGGAAGCTTTGCCGCTGGTAATTCAAATTTTCGTAGTGCATCAAGCCTCAAACAGATTAGGATGAACGATTGGGCACTGAAAATCTTGTGGATGGCAGTAAAATATTGTCTGATATATTGCCAGGAAATAAACCCTTCAGGTTGGAAGGCACTCAGAATAAGACTGGGGGAGGGTTGTGTCTTAAGCAGGGGTCTCTAGAGAAACAAAACCAATGAAGCTAAGAGAGAGAGAGAAAAAAATTTATGTCACATAAACAGCCCTCACAGTTGTTGTTGTTGTTGTTGTTATGTGCCATCGAGTCAGACCTGACTCATAG
>NW_006923235.1:55137-56235 GCF_000298275.1 Orycteropus afer afer | reverse complement strand
CAGACCACGTTCCCTAATGTAGTTACTCAGCTGCTTGTGGTAGATCCCACCATGGAGTTGATTGCCAGTCTCATCATGGGGAATAACTACTACCAGCTGCCCAACCACTCAACCAGGCCCAGCCAAGTTGACACACAAACATAACAACCCTGCCTCCCCTTCATTCAAGGGGTTGTGGGTCTGTAAACTGACTCAAGTCTGGGAATAGATTGAGAGGCTGTGACTCTGTATTCTGGCGATTCAATTTAGGCTGCTGTTCATGTGACCTAGAATCTGTCTGGCTATACAGATCAAGTAAATATTTAGTAGGTTTGCCATGTATTTCACTGCTAGGAACACCATGTGCAAGTAGCCAATGCCATAATTCTACATGAGTCAGACTATTCTGATTACTGTTCTGACTCTGCTGTCCATTATGGTAACCATATCCACCTTGCTTTTGTCGATTAACTGCTCCCACTTGGCCCCTACTACCATGGGGTCCAATCAGCCCCACTGTAGTTAAAGTGTCTTAGTTTAATTAGAGCAGTTCCCACTGTCAAATATGACTTACATAAAATAGCAATCACAGCAGCTTCAAGGATGCTGGAGCTCCCTTCACAAATTTATTCCTCACCGTACTGGTGAAGGGCGTGTCTTCTGGACTCTCTGTTTCTGGCTCTAGGGGTCTAATCTGATAAATCCATTCTAACAGGCCAATTTCCCTAAGCCTCTGGATATCTTCCTCTACATTATACTAAGGCAGGTCTGGTACTTCAACTTACTTAAGGTAGGCCACTGCATAATTCATGCTTCAGTAAGCCAACCAAATAAACTATTAGATCCTTTACTAACCTCTTGAGCTGAAACATTGAATGAAGAATCTGTACTTAGTGGGCCTAAATCAGAAAACTCAGACTGATCCAATGTTACATTCCTTGCACCATTATCACACCCTCAGTAGCCATTCCCATACATATTCTCCAGGTTTCTGTCTGCACATGTTCCCCATCATCCTGAAGCAGCTGGCTTGATGGAACGATGGAATAGCCTACTGAAAACACAATTACAGCGCCAGCTAGGTGGCAATACCTTGAAGGGTTGGGGCAATATTCTCTA
>NW_006923235.1:53144-53722 GCF_000298275.1 Orycteropus afer afer | reverse complement strand
GATAAATTTCTCTTTCTCTCTCTATATAAGCTTTACTGATTTTGTTTCTCTAGAGAACCCAGTCTAACAGAGCAGGTTAAGATGTCAGGCTACTGGCTCACAGGCTGTGGAGGTTAATGAATCCCCAGATCAGCTGACAATACATCAGGTTGTGGGCTCAGGTCCCAAGAACCGGAGGTCAGACAATGACAAGCCAGATGCAGGGTCCAGAGTGAGCACAGTGCCAGAGAGCTCTGGCAGAATGCCTGTATATGTTCACTGCAGGCCATCTTCCTGAAGAGACTCCCTTTGAACTGATTGGCTGCTAAGAGCAGATCCCATTATGGAGGTAATTACATTATATCAGATCCCATCACGGGGGATGACCACATCCTAACTACCAAACCAGAACATCCTGGCCCAGTCTAGTTGACAAACACCCTTAACCATCACAGGTACCTACTTTATAAGGTTGTATATGGATGTACACATGGACTTCACCAGATGGAACACACAGGAATCAGACTGACTACATCTGTGGCAAGAGGCAATAGAAAAGCTCAATATCTTCAGCCAAAACCAGGCCAGGAGCTGATTGT
>NW_006923235.1:51910-52569 GCF_000298275.1 Orycteropus afer afer | reverse complement strand
AAATTATGGATAACATTGAGAAGAATGGGAATTCCCAAACACTTGATTGTACTCATGAGGAACCTGTACATTGACCAGGAGGCTGTCGTTCGAATAGAACAAGGGGACACTACATGGTTTAAAATCAAGAAGGGAGTTCAGGGTTGTATCCTTTCCCCATATTTATTCAATCTATATGCTGAGCAAATAATCTGAGAAGCTGGATTATATAAAGAAAAACATGGCATCAGGATTGGAGGAAGAATCGTTAACAACCTGAAATACAACTTTGACGATACAGCTTTGCTTGCTGAAAGTGAGGATGACTTGAGGCACTTATTGATGAAGGTTGAAGAATAGTCTGCAGTATGGATTGCATCTCAGTATAAAGAAAACAAAAATCCTCACAACTGGACTAATAAGCAGCTGGACCAATAAATGGAGAAAAGATTGAGGTTGTCAAAGAATTCACATTACTTGGTTCTACAATCGACGCCAATGGAAGCAGCAGTCAGGACATTAGACGAAGTGTATCACTGGTCAGGTCGGCCGTGAAAGAACTCTTTCAAGTGTCGAGGAGCAAGAATGTCTCCTTGAGGACTAAGGTGCGCCTGACACAAGCCATGATATTTCCAATTGCCTCCTATGCATGTGAGAGCTGGACAATGAATAAGGAAGAC
>NW_006923235.1:44848-48825 GCF_000298275.1 Orycteropus afer afer | reverse complement strand
CTATGTTTTTTAAGTTACAGAATGATAAAAATAAAACGGAATATTTTAAGGCATTAACAAATATTCCTCCTCCCAACTTTCTGAATTATGCCCACAGTTCAGTCCTCAGTCCTCTTCTTTATCTACTCCCTCCCTTGAGCACAGCCAGGCTTTACGTAGTCATGCCAATGACTGCCAAACGTACATCGGCAGCCAGGACTTCACTCCAGACTTTATTATTCAGCTGCCTCCTGGACCTGTGAACACCCAAATTCAAAACTGAACTCCTAATCTTCCCGTCACAACTTGCTCCTCCACAGCTTGCCCCATCCAGGTCAACGGCCTTTCCATTCTCCAGCTGCTCATGTCTACCTTGGAGTCATCTCAGCTTCTCCATGTCTCCCACAAGCTACCTCTGATCTGCTGAGAAATCCTATTCACTTTTCCTTCAGAAAGGAGCTCTGGTAGCACAGTGCCAAAGGCACTGACTGCTAACCAGAAGGTTGGTGGTTCAAACCCACCAGCCACTCCACGGAAGCAAGACTGGGCAATCTACGTCCATAAAGATTTACCACCTCGGAAACCCAATGGGGGTCACTATGAGCCGGAATTGGCTTGATGGCAGTGAGTTTGGTTTTTGGTTACCTTCTGAATGTGTCTAGGATCCTCTGACCTCTCTTAATCTCAAGTATCTCCAGGGCTAGTTATCATCATCCCTTTGATCTGGATTACTGGATCCTAAGTAGTCCCCAGGAACTCTGGTGGCACAGTGGTTAAGGCATTTGGCTGCTAACCAAAAGATCGGCAGCTCAAACCCACCAGCTGCTCCGTGGGAGAAAGATGAGGCTGACCGCTTCCATGAAGATTTATAACCTTGGAAATGCTACGGGGCAGTTCTACTGTCCCGCAGGGTCACAATGAGTTGGAATTGACTCATCGGCAGTGGGGTTAAGGGTTTATTCTTAAACCAGCAAGCCAATGGGATTCTTAAGCCCTGCAATAGCTTCCTGGCTCACCCCGCTCCAGCCACACTGGTCTTGCTATTTGAACGTGCTGGCACACCCCTGGGGGCCTCTGTTGGGGCTTTCCCTCTGCTCAATCCACTGTTTCCCAGATTGTCCCATGGCTACTCTCTCACCTCTTTCAAGTCTTTGCTGAAATGTCAGTGTCTCAATAAACATTATCTTGACCACCATATTGAAACTGTAAACTACCCAACACAGTCGCAATCCCCTTTACCTTGAGATGGTTCTTGCTCACACTAACCACCACAAATTCTATTTATGTATGCTTATTGTATATTCTGCAGGAACTCTGGCTTCAAGGGTGAGGGATCATTGTTTACTGATGCATCTCAAAGGTTAGAATAGTGAGGCACACTCTTAAGTGCTCAAATGTTTGAGGATACAAATAATTTCAATAAGGTCTCTCTTATCCTTGAGTGTGTTTACAATCTGGTTGAAAAGTTTTAAAAGATAATTATCAATATATAAAGTTAGCATATGCTAAAAAATACCAAAAGAAGATAATATTTTATATTCTAAATGATATGTGAAAACTCAGAGAAGTGCCTCAATAGTTTAGAAATGTTATTCTTCATTACTGGGGAAGGTGACCACCTCTTTGAAAATTTAATGAAAGCTATAGACCTTGTGGATACAAATGAGCATATACATAAAATTTTGAGTATCATTCCAGGGGGTTCAAAAATTCCCTAAAACCAGCCACGGGTTCTGAATTTAAAATTGTTGATTTAAACACCAAAGGTATGGAAAAGCTTGGTGAAGATGGGGCTTAACTGAATTCTTGAAGAACAGGCTTTGAAGAGGGAAACTGTTTTCAGACAAGGACAATACCTAAGGATGACAGCAACACAGTTTGGCTGGAATGTTTACTTGCTAGGGAAGGAACAGGCTGAGAATTGCTTGGAGGATAATTTTAATCCTTTGGATACTGCAAGACACTGAAAATTCTTGGGCAAGGGAATGCAATGTCTAAAGTAATGTTTTAAGTAACTTAATGTGGTAGCTGTTTACAAGAGTAATAACATTGAAAGGTAAAGTGAAATTAAGGAAAACATCCAAGTTTGGTGAAATTGGAACTCTGATAAAGTTTAGCGATGAATGAATTTGAGACTATAATGATAATTTGGTAGATGAGAATCAGCATAAAGGTGATTCTTATAAGGCGGAAATTAAGAATATGCCTGCTTTTCCATTCCCCCATTTCTGATACCAGTTGCCAGAAATGGCCATCTCTCACGGCCCCCAGCTATGTGGAACCAGCTCAGAGCTCACAGACTAAAGATATTGTCCTTGGGTTTGCTAACTCGCTAGAATGACTCACAGAACTTGCAAGAGATATTATACTTACAACTACTGGTTTTATTATAGTCAAAGAATATAAATCAGCCTCATTTTAGGGAAGAGATGCGTGGGTGAGTAAGTTTTCCCATGTGGACCTGCCACATCTCAGAGAGGGCAGTTCATCTTCCCTTTGCTGACCAGGGACCTCTCTGAGCCTTATAGTTCCAGGCTTCTGCTGGCTAGTCCGGCATGCTAGGCCAGATCACGCCTCCTGAGGCTCGCTGATATTCACCTCTAGGTGAGTGTTTTCCAGTCTGGCCAGCCCACACACTTCAGTACAAATTCTCCAGTGTGGCCTGAAAATCCCAGACTTAGAAGCTCTGGTAGCATAGTGCCTAAGGCACTTGACTGCTAACCAGAAGGCTGGCGTTTCAAACCCACCAGCCACTCCTCGGAAGGAAAGTTGGGCAATCTACTTCCATAGTGATACTGCCTCGGAAACCCAAGGAGGGGTCGCTATGAGTCGGGGCCGACTCGATGGCAAATAACAACAACAATAACAAAGGCCCCCAATTACTCTAAGCGTGATTTCATATAAACCAACAAAAGGCCACCTTACTTTGGATAAAACTAGGTCCTTTTCCCCCACAGAGGCACAAATTCATTTAGAGATGCCTGGCCAGAAACCAGAACTGAACCTGAAGTCAGGCCCTATTATAGAAAACTGAGTTAGTGAATCATTGGGTGTGGAAGACTTCCAACAGAAAGATCTAAGTATAGAATTACTGAAAGGCTTCAGATAGGGCAAAATGAATAGGCTATCATTCTCATCACAATAAAACATGCTGGATTTACTTAGTTGGATTTACATATGTTGTTGTTATGTGTCATTGAGTCGGTTTCTGAGGCGGTATCTCTACAGAAGTAGATTGCCCCATCTTCCTTCCCAGAAGTGGCTGGTGGGTTTGAACCACCAGCCTTCTGGTTAGTAGTCAAGTGCTTTAGGCACTACGCTACCAGAGCTCAGAGAAAGAGCTTAAAAGAATGCTTGATGTCTACAGAGATTATGAGTAACTGAATGTTCTAAGGCTAATCAAAATATTTGTTCAAACTTTTGCTTGTGGAATTTTACCCCCCTAAAAAGTATTATTATACCCTGGGGGTACAGTATTATACTTCTCCCACCCCACCCCATATCCAGCAAACACAGGTGAGTTATTTTCAGGTGAATCAGATGTCACCATTCCTCAAGGTGATCATTATTAAATATGATTTTTGATGTAAAATGCTGGTTACAGAATCCACGGTGACCACAGACTATTACTGTTATTCAGTGCTGGGAAGTCAGCTCTGACTCACAGCGACTCTGTGTACAACAGATGAAACACTGCCCAGTCCTCTGCCAGCCTCACAATCGTTGCTATGTCTGAGCCCATTGTCGCAGTCACTGTGTCAGTCCATCTCGTTGAGGGTAGTCTTTTTCGCTGACCGTCCACTTTACCAAATATGATGTCCTTCTCCAGGGACTGGTCCCTCCTGATACCATGTTCAAAATATGTGAGATGTCCTGGTATTTTGACTGTCACACCGTTCTCCTGCGGGGCAGCTGGTGGGTTCGAACCGCCGACCTTTTCAGTTAGCTGTCGAATACTTAACACTGCATCACCAGGGCTCCTATACTTCTAAAAAAAA
>NW_006923235.1:41901-44748 GCF_000298275.1 Orycteropus afer afer | reverse complement strand
TCCTTCCGTACCTTCTCAGAAACGGACTCAAGGAGGTGCAGAGGGGCTTTTGGCCCGAAGCTTCAGGCGGGCTGGCGGGCGGGCCGGGGAGAGGTGAACCGCCCCCGTCCCTCCTCGGGGCGCTCCCACACCCCTCCCTGGGCAGGAGATTTCGGGATCAGGTAGCCCACGCGCCGAAGCCGGGCTGCAGCCAGGAAGCTGGGCTCCGCCGGGGGCGGCCCCTCACAACAGGGCCGGAGGCAGCTAAGGGAGGCGGCGGCTCCAGGTTCACCTCGGCATTCCCGACCCGGCCCCGTGCGGCCTGCCCGCACCGGCTCCCCTCACTGGCCTTCACGCAGTGCGGAGCGGCGTAAGGGCGGAGGAACGGCTCACAAAGCCGCGGGTCGCCCGGAGCGTCACCTGCGCCGCGGGGCCCGGCCCGGAGGCCACGCCGGGGGAGGAGCCTGCCGACGCCCGCGTGCTGAGCGCGCCAGGTGAGCAGGCCTGCGCAGTCAGGCCGTAAACAAGCCCGCCCCTTCCCCTCGGCGCGGTTCCGTGGGGCCGGCTCGGAGGTGGGAGGAGCTAGGAGGAAGAGGCGGGGGGAGCGCGCGACCCAGGGACGGCGCCTGCGCGGTGGGCGTGATCCGGGCACTTAGGGCAGGATGAACGCTGCTTTCCAAGATGGCGACGGAGGGAGGAGGGAAGGAGATGAACGAGATTAAGACTCAATTCACCACCCGGGAAGGTCTGTACAAGCTGCTGCCGCATTCGGAGTACAGCCGGCCCAACCGGGTGCCCTTCAACTCGCAGGGATCCAACCCTGTCCGCGTCTCCTTCGTAAACCTCAACGACCAGTCTGGCAACGGCGACCGCCTCTGCTTCAATGTGGGCCGGGAGCTGTACTTCTATATCTACAAGGGGGTCCGCAAGGTACCGACCCGGGCGTCCCCGGGGTCCGCCAGCGGCGTGGGCAGAGGCCGGGAGCAGGGCGGTGACAGCGGGAGCCGGGGTGACCGATAGGGGTGGCCGTCGCTCTTACTTTTGAGTGGGCCGGTAACTCCATTGGGGTGTTCCTGAGGATAAGGGGGTTCGGGAGTGAAGAGGGTGGTGGCGGTAGACTTCCGAAGGGGTGGGGGCTGTGGAGAGGGCCCCTGGGCCGCGAGGCTCCGGCTGGGAGGCCCCAGAAGGAGAGGGCTGCCTCCACTCCGGTAGAGGGTCCGTCAGACTCTTGACATGTCCAGTGAACGGGCCTGCGAGTCCCCGGAAGAGGTGGGGTGGCCCTCTCGTCTGCCTTGAGTGCCTTGCCTCCCGGCAGGGTTGGGAGTTGCCCTGGATGAGGGAACAGGGTCGCAAGGCGGAACCGGGGCTGGGAAGCGAAGGACCCAGACGAGGTCAGAAGGGACCTGCTCGGCCCGAAGAGCTGCTCCACCTGCGGCCGTACTGACACTTCCTGGGAGCCTCTCCTAATGGTCCCGAAACACCGGAGGGAGGCCGGCTGGCACTGCCTCCGCCGAGGGGGGCTGCTGTTGGGAGATCGTTAAGGGGATCTTCCTGGCCCTTCCCATCCCTTAGGACCACAGTTGGGAGGTCGAAATGATGTTTTCGACGAAAGACGCTGGTTCACAGGGGTTCGGTGGGAGCGTGCCTAGATTACTCTAGTCCAACAAGTCAGACTGTCCCAGAAGCTACTTTACAGGAACCGTCCTGCTTGGCGGGTGATTTAACAGTAATTCTGTGAAGCATGTACTCATCCTTTAAAAATATCTCCGTAAAAGCAGCACCTTATTAGGGCTTTTCTCTCCTTGGCGCTGTGTATCTGGGTTCTCATTGAGAACCGCTTGCTTTGACTTGAGGCTCGGAAAAGTGAACAGAGTGATGAACCGCAGCACACTGGTGTGGGAAAAGGTGATAAAAGATTAATTGACAAATGTTCGGTCAGTGGGAAAATAAATTGTACCTATTGGAGCCTGAACATTCCCTAGGCCTTAATGTCTCCAGGTTCAGCACAGTATTTTTGTGTGGGGATAAGAGCTAGGAAAGTAACAATGGGAAGTAAATGTAGCAGATTGTCTCCTTAGTTCCAGATGAATCTTGCTTACTGGTGTTTGTGATAATAAGTGTATGTCTCCATTCTGTGGGTTGTACTGTTAGAAGGACTGGAAGTAAATCCCTTGACACCTTGACACCCCCTCTCCCCATTTGGAATCGGGAAAGTATGGAGGAGTCAGTAGTCTATAGGAGCTGACACTTTGTAGTCCTGGTCCCAGCTATGTCACAAATTTACTTGTTGGGTGACCTTGGACAAGTTATTTGACTTCTGTCTGCACCTCTTTTAAAAGAGACTATTGCAGTGCGCACTTTGTAATTAATCATGCAATGCCAGTAATGAACTTTAAAGCCCTGAAACGCTCAGTAGATGCAAAATGCAAACAAAATGCAACCACTGCCGTGGACTCATAGCGACCCCTCCTTGGGTTTCCAAGGTAGTATCACTACGGAAGTAGATTGCCCAACCTTCTTTCCGAGGAGTGACTGGTGGGTTTGAACCGCCAGCCCTCTGCTTAGCAGTCACATGCCTTAGGTACTGTGCCACCACAGCTCCCCAGTAGATGCAAAACATAGTTAAAAATAAGCATAAAGAGTAACTCAAACAGGAAGCTGCCATCTTGGCATTGATACTAGGGTTGAAAGGATCAGCTTTTTCTCGGGAAATAAGGTTAACATTTTAAGTTACTAAAATTTATATAAAAATGCAGAATGCTTAAGTAAATATCACTGACACTAGCAATTACTAATGGGGGCATTGCTTTATTATAATTATTTTTTAAGATTTCTCTGAAAGCATATTCTTTTGGAAGCATTCTAATG
>NW_006923235.1:40349-41176 GCF_000298275.1 Orycteropus afer afer | reverse complement strand
TTTTTTTTTTCCTCTTTCATTTTTTTCTTGGAGGAACATTAAGTTTTACCACAGTTATTCAGGTCATTCAGAAACAGGGCTTCAAACTGGTTTGAACTGGTTCAGTCATGGCCTATGCAAGGAAATCAGAACAGACCTGAATTTGTAAAATGTGGGTGTACTGGAACCATAACCAGAATGGGAAAAAAATGAGTCGAAGCCCTGAGTCGGGAGACTCAGAAGAGGTGGAGTGAGCCCTTTCGGGAGCCTGATGAGGGAGATTGGATTATTGCCAGGACAGTGGAGAGTGACACATTCAAACTGGAACAGTTGGCCTCCATCTTTGAAATGGGCACCATTGTGTCCACCTTTGCTGGTGAACAGATTGGGGTGCTGTGCAACACGCAGGCTGCCCTGTTTTCTAAGACGGAGATGACGTTTCTAGCAGGGTGTTGACCTAGAGATCAGTCATCTTTCTGGTACACCCCCATTTTACAAATTCAGGCCCTTCTGGTGCCGCTTTGTCGACCATGACTTAATCGAAAAGAACCAGTTCAGAGCCCTGCTCAGAAGGTCTAATTTGGATAAATAAAATTCAGCTTAAATCTCCATGGTAAATACGTCTTTCAAAAAACCTTATATCATGAACTGTGTGCTGCCATCCAGAGAGGAAGAAACTCTGCTGGGGGAATGGAATAATGAGGAAGTAGTTTAAATCTAAGCAGAGGGGTGTATGTTGGTCCTTTTTAAACATTTACACTTCAGTTTCTAGAGCTGAAAGGGATCGTACGTAGACCTACCTCCTCGGAGAAAAGCAAGGCTAGAGAACTAACTGATGCCAAACTCTC
>NW_006923235.1:0-5714 GCF_000298275.1 Orycteropus afer afer | reverse complement strand
TGTGATGCTCTGTTGTCTCCAAGGCATTGTGACGTTTTTGTGTTTATATTTAATTGGTGATTGTATGTTGGAGTGACTTGCCCACGATTTTTGTTTTCTTTGTATGTTTTCTACACAGGCAGGGTACTGTGCTGTGCTCCTCTGTTCACTAGTTGACAGCACTTATACACTCACCACCTGTCTTCTTTCCTGTTGTCAGCCTCTTGTATGTCCCTGCCGACCTTGACAAACAGAGCCTATTTGTAGGTCCTTGGAATCCAAATAAGAATGGTATCACTTTAAAATCCAAAATGGCTGCACCCTCTGGACAGCAGAAAGTCCGCAGCTCAGGTTGTCTCCCTCCTTGCTGTTTCCCTTCCTAGTCATAGGCCACCAGAGCAGTCATCCCTGCAGCCCTTGGTGACCAGGGCTGATCTTTAGGTCGATTCTCAGGTCCCAACACCACTTGGAAATATTTAGGCTGTTGGTCCCGTCACAGTAGCTGACAGTCCACAGCTCTGACCATCTCTGTACTCACTGTTTTCATTCAGGTTTCTCCACTAGTTGGTGCCTAATCCAGTCTGTATAGTTCCTTTCAAAGCTCAGGGCTCCAGGATTATCTTCTGTATCTCTGTCAATTGGTTTTTCTTTTCTTTGTTGAAGGGGGTCTCTGTTGCTTGTCTGCCTCCATCTTACCGGAAGTCCTCTGCTGCTTTGTTCTTAAATTGCAGTCTCTTGAGAGAAAATGGGACTTTTTTAAGCTCCACTCCAGTTCAGATTTTCGGTCTTCTGAGTCTCTGAATGTAAGACTTCCGGTACTCATGTTCACGTAAAACCTTTTTGTGTACAGCCAGCACATGACAGCATTGTTCACACTGGGAAATGCTGGGAAATGCGTTGCTGCTTTAATCACTTCTTTGTGAACCGTTTTCTGTTACCTCGTTAAGCTAGTGGTTGCCAGTTGCTAACACCAGCTGCAGCATGGGAGAGTGCGGGATCAGCGCTGAGCCGAGGCAGAGGCAGGCTCAGTGTTGCTACAGGGCGCTTTGGGGATTACGGTGGATTCAGCGCACCGGGAGTTGGCCTTGGCCTGCTGACCTACTTTAAATACAATTCCACCCCTAGCTGAGACTACGAGTACAATACTGGGCCTAATATTTTTATTTTAGGATTCAAAAGTTAAATTTTTAGTGCTGAAATATTACAGAGCACTTAAAAACAAATTCCCTTTGAAGAGCTCCCTTCAAGGAGCTCTGGTGGCACAGTGGTTAAAAGCATTTGGCTGCTAAACAAAAGGTCAGCGGTTCAAACCCACCAGCTGCTCCGTGGCAGAAAGAGGAAGCAGTCTGCTTCCGTAAAGATTTACAGCCTTCAAACTCTATGGGGCAGTTCTACTCTGTCGTGTAGAGTTACTGTGAGTTAGAATCAGCTCGCTGGCAGGGGCTTTGGTGTTTCTGTTTGTTTTTGGCCCCCTTTAGCTGGGATTGTGTTTTTCTAGATTCTCTAGAGTGTAGAATGGATGATAAATTCTTCACTTCTGTTCTTGTGAGACAGCTGTGAATTCACGTTCAGGTCTACATTAGCAATGAGTGAGGTCCACTTGGTATAGCTTGGATTTCTTAGGAGACACGTTCCCTTTATTTGCTACCGTAAGCAGTTAGGAACACACAGTGAACTGCTTCCCAGGCTGGGCCTCCCTACCTCTGGCCCAAGTGGTTGGCTCCTTGGAAAATTGGCCCATCCCTTTCAGCTCCAGGGACATCACTGGTGGCACAGGAGCATGAACAGTAGACTCTAACGGTTCAGTTGATGTAAAACTTAGAGTTTGGCCTGTGGGAAAATATATCACCACCTGTTGGTGATCTGTCATCCCCGCTCAGGCATTTGCTTACGGGGCAGTGAGCTTCCTTTTATGGTGAGCGTTACTGTTTGTCCAGGCACGGAGTTTTCTGTGACCTTGTAGTAGGCTGTGGCATGCTTGCAGACAACTAGTATGATTTTAAAAGTAGTCCTAGGAGGGGTTTTTTGTGTGTGTGTGTGTGTGTGTCATTGTTTTCTTTTTTCAACATAAAAGAAATTACATGAGTGATACATGATTATTGAAAAAAGTTAGAAATTCAGTTTGGCAAAAATGAAAATAAAGTCTTTTTTTTTCATGTTACTCTCCCTTTAAGGAGTCCCTGGATGGCTCAAACAGTAAGCGTTTGCTGAGTAGCCTCTGTCTTCCAGAGTTGCCTTGGAAGACAGGCCAGGCATTCTGCTTCGGAGCAGTCACAGCCTTGGAAACCCTGTGGTGTGCATTTCTGTGTACGTGTGGAGTCTCCATGAGGCAGAATCGACTCCGCAGTAACTAATAGCCACCACCACTCCCTCCCTTTTAATAATGACAACTTTTACATTTTGGTGAATAGCTTTATAAACTTTTTCTTTAAATATACATATATAAATAAATGTATATAAAAAAAGCACTGCCATCGAGTCGGATCCAACTCATGGCAACCCCTCCTTAGGCTTCCAAAGCAGTATCTCTACAGAGGTAGATTGCCCAACTTTCCTTTGGAGGAGTTCTGGTGGGTTTGAACTGCCAGCCTTCTGGTTAGTAGTCAAATGCCTTAGGCACTACATTTTTTAATCACGGAAAATTTTCAGTTTACGCAGAAGTAGAGAGAAAGGGTATAATGAACTTTTCTCCACCTGTCTCTCCGGCCAGTCTCATTTCATCTTTGATTTTACCCCCACGAGGTGATTTTAAAGCAAATCATATCTTTTCATTTGTATTTTTTCTAATTCATGGACTGTTTTTGGTAATGAGACCACATCATCACACGTAAAAAATTAAAAATGAAAAAACTGAGTTTCATAAATTAGAGATTTATAAATAATCTTTACATTCTGTTTCTTGATTTAGATGTGTCTTTTTATTAATTAACTTGAATATAACTGCAGAAATAACTTGAAATAACCACAGAGTCAATGGAAGTTTTACAAGCTTTTTTTTTTTTTTTTAAATGTACGGGTAGTTTCTCTGTACCTTTCATGGAGTTTCACCCAATGGTGACCACTTGCATCACTGCAGTGCTTTGTCAGAACCAGAAGATTGGCATTGGTGCTGTCCACGAAGCGCACTTACAGTCCCCCAGTTTCACATACCTTCATGTGTGTGTGCGTATGGAGTTCTGTGCAGTTTTATTACATGTATAGACTCATGTAACTGTTACCACAAATAAGTGTGGCCTCACAGTTGGTTTATTCAGACCCATTTGACAACACATTGCATTTAATCCTCATGCCTCTTAAGCCTCTTTTAAAAAAATTATTTTGATAGAATTTAGCACCGACAGAAAAGTTACAGGAAGAATAGGAAGCACTCCTATCTACTCATTTCCCAAGTTGCCCAGTTGTTAAAGTTTGCCCCATTTGCGTTATCATTTGTGTGCTTGCATATTCTGTGTGTAAACACACACGCACATGCACACACACATCATTTGAGAGTAATTTGCAGACATCATGCCAATTTATCCATAAAACTTTTAGTTTCTGTTTCCCAAGAATGAGGTTGGCCAGCCTGGGTGGGTATTGGAACCCCATGAGGGTCAGGTGAAAGAATGTCACACACAATTGAGACAGGGAGGAAGTGGCATTGGTGCTGGGCTATAGAGGGGGGTGTGGAGGCTGTGTGGATATTGGGGGTAGGGGAGGTATTCTAAGTGGAAGAAGGACCAAGTCGTGGGTGAAGGTGGGCGTGAACTGTGCCATGGGGGTCATGTAGGGTTGCTCATTATTCTCACTTCCATCATTATTTACGTTGTTCCAAGATTGGTTCCCCTTGTTTGGAACTTTGTAGAAATAGACTATTTCTTTGTGTCTGACTTCTCCGCTGTCTTTGCAGTTCCTCTGCCCTTCCCCCCGTTGCCTGCATAGTATCCCACATGTAATGTACTGTTTATCCAGCCTACCATAGAAGGACATTGGGGTGGCCCGATATTTGGCTATTTCAAATAGTTTACATACTTTAAAATTTTTTTCTAGGATAAATCCCTGGGAGCTGAATTTGTGTGGAAAGGTGGCTTCGAGATGTGTTGCCACATTGCCCCCCACAAAGGTGGTGCCTGTTTATCCTCCCGTGCAGGTCATGGGAGGCCTGCTAATCCACATTCCTGTGTGTGCCACGCATCTTGGTCCACACTGGAAGTTCACTGCTGTGAAGTTAGTAGGGCCATCCCAATGCCCAGTATATTTCAGGTACCTAAAAAGTTGTTTTTTGCAAATATGTGGTAGAAAGAGCCCCTTGAATGCATTTGAATGGCTGTTAATGAGCTGGCCTATAGGACAGTCCTGCCCTTGGAAATATGTAGATTAGTCGGGAAAAGAAGGCATATATGAAAAATGACCAGCAGCACGAGTGCCCAGGTACTTCCGACGATGGTTCGGATGAGGGCGAGAGCAGGCCCTTCTCCCGCTGCTGTTTAGAACGGGCCAGATCTCTGGGGCCTCCCTCCCTCCACGTTGCTTTCTGCTCTGAGGCCCAGCTGAATCAGAGGGCAGCTTCTTGAATTAGGACTTCTAGGGGCTGATCTCCCTTCATTAATCCGATTATAGATTAATGGTTGATTACAGGATTACATCCTCTCTGGCTCCCTTGCTTCCTGTTTGAAAACAGCAATGTCTTGGGTCCAAAATGCTGTCATTCGATGTAAAATGATTGCCGTGCATCAGGGTCTTCTTTTAAAATCTGCTGTGTTGCAGATGTAGTAGTTCTTTGTCCCACCTGAAGTTGAGTGACTGAGGAGAGTAGCCAGGTATGTGGTTAAAAGAACGGGGCTGGCCCTGGGGCCTTGGGCGGATCACCACTCCCGGCCTCACTTTTTCTGTGGAAAGGGGCAGTGTGGCCCCCGGCTGATGGGCTCTGCTGGCTTGGAACGGACCTCTTCTGCGGATCGTTGCTCACGTCACTCTGCAGCTCGAATTGGAAAACGTGAAAAATCGCCTCTGCGCGGTGCCACGTGGCGTCGGCTCACGGCCCCTCTGCACGTCAGAGCAGGAGCGGGGCGGCTCGGGGCGCTCGCCGCCTGCTGGGCTTGGTTCCAGCTCGTCTCCTCTCAGCTCTTGCAGAGGAGCATCGGCTCCTCCCCCACCCCTTTTCGGGGGGAACTTTAAAAAATACTATTTTTTTAGGAATTTGAAATTACTGTCTTTTGCACAAATGGAAGTATCTTGCCTTACTCTTTCCTTCTCTGTGTTGGTATTCCCTCAGAAATAGGGATATGTACTGTATGCATATTTAACAGAGGGTTTAATAAAAAATAGGTCATTTGAATATGTCAGCATTGTAATGTGATGAGATCTGCTGTTAGAATGTGTGCAGATTGAATTTGTCTCGTGTTTATTCCTAGTTTTTCTATAATGAAGAAGTCAGTATTTCATTAGCCTAAGCCAAGCCTGGCGACAGCCATTTGTAGTGGCTCTGATTGTGAGATGACGCTTAAGCTGAGCCTGGAGTGGAGCAGGAGGGAGTGACGAGGCAGGGACGATGGAGCAGTGTGTTGTCACTAGGTGCGGTCACTTGGTTTGGGCTCATGGTGACCCTGTGTACAACAGAATGAAACTGCCAGGTCTTGCACCATCCTCAAAATCATTGTTATGAACAGGTCATCAAAAAATTACCAACTAAAAAAAGTCCTGGCCCAGACGGTTTCACTGGAGAATTCTATAAAACATTCAGAGAAGAAGTGATA